>NW_009220790.1:76598-129646 GCF_000690835.1 Fulmarus glacialis | reverse complement strand
GCTGATTTTTGGTATTCTTCTTGGAACAATCTCCCTCAAATTCAGTGACTCCACTTCCTACCCTCTGTGAAAGAACTGAGGTATATCCTGCTTTCCTTCACCCTCTAGCAGTTCCGTGGGGTTCTGTGTGCTTATCCTGGATTTTCAGGCACCTGTTCAAGCATGGGAACAGGTCCATTGTGATAACTGATGGCTATAATTTGTGATTCAGGAAAGACTGAATATGTGTGAAAAGACAAAGCACTTGAAAGAATAAATAAATTGAATAGGAAGTCAATTGAGGTTTGGGAATGTTTGAAAAAATTTTTAAAGTTTAGGTGTGAGCTCAACGTAGGTAACTTCAAGTCAAGCATGCGATAAGAGTCAAAGCCCTCCAACAACTACATGCTTTTTCTTATTGGCAATGAAACCAGGTGGTCTTTCTATCCCTTATATTCCCTTTTTTTGGTCATCTAGCCCCAGAGAACTCCTGCTTAAAGGGAATAAACACAAAGGGATGCCCTTGTGCCAAGGTTTTTGCTGTCCCCAATTATTTTTGTAGACTATGTTGAAAAAAGATTCACACTATAAAATTAGAATAATTCCAAAGAAAGTGTTGGGAACAAATGTTCCCAACAAATGTTACCAACTCCTCTACACGTCTGAATAGATCCTCAGGAACTGAGAGCCATCAAGGAAATGTCTAGAGATATACAGGTGCAGAAGGCAGTTTCTCTACATTTTGCACTTTCATATCAGATGCTTGTGAAGCTGAGGAATAGGTAAGAAACCATGATGCAACAACCAGAACATCAAAATACAAGATCATCTGAAAGAATAAAGATGAATACAAGCAAGCTGCCAATCCTGAAACGCCTGTGGAGCATCTGTAATTACAGCCCGAGGACTCAGGAGGAGACTTGGGAGCACAGTTACTGCAAAGTCATTGGCCCATGGCATTTTCAATTAAAGCCTGTCAGGCCCAAAGAGACTGTGCTCAGATGGAAGGGGAATTACTAGCTGTGTTCTTCAGAATGGAACAGTGATATCAGTTCATGTTTTGGCATGGGATGGACATAAGGCCTGACCAGAGCCCATCAGAAAGTGTCACGCGGAGCTCTCAAAGTGATGGAAATTATGTTTCTGAGTCTTTGGTACTACAAGATAAGGATAAGGTTCTGAGAAGGGAAATCATGGTTAATTAAATGGACTACAATATAGGTGACTCGATGATGCAGGAGACAGAGAGGACTGCAAGAGATACTCTCTGATTTGCAACGGAACACTTCAGGCAGTCACAACAGGATGGGACACAGACTTACTTCAGATGAGTAAGCCTGAAAAGAATAAGATCCATAGGAATTTAGCTGCCTGAAACCAACAAAAGGAGAGCTGTGCATGTAAAACATGATTGTGTTTAAAGGGAACAGGTTTAAGACCTGATGACAAAATGAAACAGGTCCACATGTCACACTCGGACACATCCAAGGCAACCTGGAAGCTCACTGACCAGGCATAAATGCCGAATGCCAGGAGCGGCAGGGGTTATGCACCAAGATAAGGAGAAAGGTCTCACAAGAGCCCAACCTGTTCCTGAAAGGTCAGAACATAACCTTTAACAGCAAAAGCTGCCACAGGTATTTACTGTACGTGACCTGAAGGTCTATCCAAAAGCCAAGAAAAAAATCAGAAGTTTAAGGTCTAAACCTGCAAAGTATTGTATGCATTACAGAGGAGTTCAAGTACTAATGTGCCAGTGATTCATATCCCATTTTTCCCCCAAGTTACCCAAAAATTAGTGTGAAGACAATCGGTGGTGGATGCTGATAAAAAGACATCATGAACAGGAAAGGGTCAACATCCAGAAATGCTGGGTTCAGCTACAAACAGTACAGAGACACAGAGGCTGCCGAACCAAACATTTCATTTTCATTAGGATAGGCTTGCTTGCTGAAAGTGGTTATGAGAACAGCAGGCCACATAGGCTCAATTATTTACTTACTAACAGGACACTAAGTCTTGATGCTATCACATACACATTTCATATGGCTACTGGTGCTTGGACACTTTAGTTAAAACCTCTGCTAGTAAATTAAACAGTGCTAAGGCATCAGCACTGAACTTAATTAGCTAGTACTTTTATTTGTTCAGACTGACCTTAGCAAAATTTTGGTGCAGGTCAGCTCACAGACACCTAAACACCTCCTAATCTGAAGTTAGGGTGGGTGAATACTGTCTCCAGTGGGCAGTTCAGATGGCATTACACTTTGCAGTGGATGCTACAAGAGGTTAATGTGATGTGTACAGGGTTTTGGCCTAAGGACTAGATTATGAAGCCCGGCACTATTTTATTTACTGATACAGATTCTGCTACTAAAGCACTATTGAAAGACAGCACATTGAATGACAAAGGAACACAGATCATTCCAAGAAACCACAAAGTCTAGAGAGTAACAGAGCTGAACAGAAAGATAACTGAGAACTAGTTAAAGGCAACCGGAAGACAGGTTCAAGCCCAGGAGCAGGAGGGTTCAGAGCTTTGGCCAGTCACTGAGCTGCCTTGGGCACACTGGAAGAAGTTTGGCATATGAGAACCACAGAATCATGCTTCTCCAGCCAGAGGGTGTGCCTGGCCAGCACGACAGAGAAACTGCATAAGGCATATCTTATGGGCTTAGCAAAAGGGCACTAATTGACCATGAAAGGCTTATGGCGTCTATTGATTGAGATGTTGCCACAGACTGATGGCACTGAGAGGAGCAAAGGCAGAAACAAGTCCCACACTAACAGCAGCATCACAGCTAATCAAAAACCAGGATGAAGACTTACATATTTAAAAGAATAGAAGGCCTACCACAATGTCTTGGTAAAGGCCAAATCACAAGAGTCAACTATGAGTTGGGACCAAGTGGCTGCTGGAAGTCAGCAAATGCTTACACAGAGATTTCAAAATAACGTGTATATCAGAGAAGTCAGCAAAGACTTCAAAATACAAGAGTTCAGTAGAGGAAGCAAACACAGCAAAAATTCCAGCTATTATGAAGCATCTCTGTAAATAGACTTTTCAACTAAAGAGCTAATTAAATTAGAGAAACATGGTGCAGAATTTATCACACCTAACTTCAAACATCAGCCATGTAGATGTCTCCCATCCAACCTGGTTATACTAAGCTCCCTTTACAGTCAGTGGAAAGAATAGACATGATTCATTTCACTTATTTGAGACACCTGCTTTAGAATGACATGACTTGTGCCCTACTAGTACTTGTTTCTCTCCATTTTCTAAGAAGGGAGTTTCAGTGATTAGCTCAGATGGAGACATCTGCATGTGGCCTCATAACTCCCAGCCAGGGAGTCGTCTTGTGTTTTACCTCCCATTAAGCACCATGCAGGAGGTTGATTGCCATTTTCATGTGTGGAAGGCATTTTTTCCCAGACAGCAAAAGTGGCACACGACTATGTGGGGTTTTTTTTCACATACTATCTTGCAATCAGAAGGGCTGGCTTCGAAGTTGATTTACAATTGTTGGATTGGCTTTTAGTGCACTTCTTCATTCAAAATGGTCCAGCGGAGGTCACTACGTCAGCAGACTAAAATCTTGATCATCATTTTTACCATGATTTAAAATGGTAAAGACTGGCTCTGTCTTTAACAGAAGTTGTAGCTCTTTCCATCTGCCTCTCTTCTACATGCTGTGTGCACCAACATCATTGGATGGATAATGGCTTCCCGCAGAGGCCCTCGGCAGGGTGGAGGGCAAATTCCCTCTTGGGGGACACTGGTGCCCGGTGAAATCTGCATGGGACAACCCTGCTGGATAGTTTAGGATACCATGGGAAAGACTTTAGCTGCCGCTATTAACCATATTACTTCTGACTGCAGTAGGGTGTCTAAGTCTTTTTCCCATCAGACTCTCAGCTGTACAATATTAACGTAACAGAGGAGCAACAATAACAGAAAATGAAGTTACATTAACTTAAAAAATGAGACAAGTTTATTACAAGTTAACACTCCTTTAATGTACCCACACAAAGTTCAAATGTTCATAAAAGAAATTATGTGAGGTCAAGTATGCTATTTTTAAAATATAACAATCTGATAAACCTTGAGCTAATATCCAAGGACAAAGCTGGTACTGAGTTACTGCACATTTCAATGAGGAATTAAATATTAATATAGAAGGCTACTGGTAGTTTCTTACAGGTCTCGACATCACTGAATCTTGCAGTGGCAGTGCTGAGAGCCAGACCCTGCCCTCTTTGCTCCTAGACCTCCCGTTAATTTCAAATGGAATCATCGCTCTGTAAAGACTGAAGAAAAATTGTAGGGCATGGGCCTTGAAGTATTAGAAATAGTGTTTTGAAAACCTATGGAAGCTGCTAAGTCTAAGAGGTTTGCCTTTAGAGCTCGAATTCAAATCTCCTTTCATATATATAGTTGATATGCTGGGGTTTTCATATCCTAAGGAGAAACTTGATGTAACATGAGTCTTGCGATATTTTACAAGGCATGCTTAACCTCTTAATGTGTGTCATGCAAAGATTAAGAAGCAGCGTTATTGCTTGCAAAATCACCTGCTATTTCCGGGAAACAGTCATTTGCTGGACCTGTCCTTGTCACTGGCATAAGTATAATGCTTTTAATAATCTCCCATTCCCTAAGTGATGTGTTTGCATCAAAATGATGGATATGCTATAGCTGGCAGAATTTTTTAAGATCTGCTCATTTCTATCTTGTTCTTCTGGTGCCATCTAGAGGTTTTATTCTTAGTTCTACAAAACAGAAAATAAAGTGCTTTATTATATTTCAAAAGTTTGCTTTAAAAACTGTCTGTGCATTAACATCACTTAGGGTGCTATTATCACTGAACCTCTGTCTCCATACAAGAGCAGATTAATGAAATATGCACAAGTTTTTGAGCTGTGGGGTGCAAGTGAACCTTATGGGCTGGGGAAAGATTTACACTAGAGGCAAATACTGTCATAAAAAAAATCTTTTCCTCATAAAAAGCACCTGTAAATTGGCCCTAGGAGGAATTTTCATAGAACTTGTTTTCAAGAAAATAAACAGTAATATATCAAAGCTGATTCAAAGGAAGCAGGTGCTTGGAGAAAAGGCAGCCTTGCCAGCCTTGTAGCAGAATGCCAACATGACAGACACAGCCACGACTTTGGCCCATCAGCACAACCGGCTGACATCTTATCTGCCTCCTGTGACAAGTTGACAATGCTCCATTTTACGCTAGCACTGCCTAAAAAAGCACAACATGAAACTCAGTCAACACAAAACTCACCAGTGTGATAGTAAATCATTCTAATAGAAGCATTTCTTCTTAAAGGTAACAGAAATAGCTAATTCACTGTAATGGGCCCCTGGATTTGTAAAAATAACAGACCAGATTCACAACCAGTATAAATGAGTCAATCTCCCTTGACCTTAGTGTGGGTAGGCTCATTTGGCATCAGACCTTCTCCAGCAAACCTTACTTTCTTCTCTTCCCCCTTCAAAATGTTTATTAATTAAATTAGTGCTGACACCAAGTCTGTGAAGGGTGAGTGCAAATGCTAATATACCTCATCATGTATTCCATCTGACTTGATTACCAGAGCATCCTGTTTGTCCCTCTAATATCCATCCAGTTGTATTGCCCCTCCGGGCAACTAGATGCACGTTCACTCTGAAAAGATAGTCCCTTTTAAACAGAGTTGACCTGATTAATTTCCTAGCACTGATAACAAGATTTTTAAATGTGTACAAAAGAATCAAAGGTACACTGAACACTGAAAAATGTGAAACAGTTTATAGGAAGTCCTTAGCCTTTTGAATACAATGTTCCTGTGAATGATAATTTCTGTACTTCAGCAGAGGATTAACTGTCATAATAAATTATTTCTGTTTGCCTGGAAGGAAATAAGTGAAGCTTGCTTAAGTAAGGCCAGCTAAAGGTACAACCGAGATGAGACTAACCTTGTCTCCTGTGCCCAAGGATACCTCTGAAAAGCTGCCATAACATGCAATAATTTGATAGTCTCAGCTAAAATTAACCTGTGTACTGTAGAAGGAGATAAGAATAATATTAAATTCTTGCTGATACTCACTTCGTATGCTACAGAGACTGGCTCTGATGTTTTGTGAGCCTGCCGTAGTAAGATTTTGAAAACCTTAAAGGCCTTTAATAAGAAATTAGAATAGAAAAGAAGAAAACTTGAGTTATTTTATTGAGAGATTTGTTGAAGTTCTTGTGATGACAGATTTGTATAAAAATATATTTTCTTATTTTGATAGATATTTGGAGGATAAATCCTTGCTTTGCTTTGTGTCCTAAAATTTCCTAATTAAACTATCTCAAGGCAATATCATGTTATTGAGTCTTTAACCCTTTTGGACACTTCCATTCAATGACTGGACACAGAATGTAGTTCCATAGCTACAAGAATTTTTCACCCAAAAGAAGCACTTTTCATCACAGTGTAATACCTGCTGTTTATACTGCACTTAAACATAAACTCACTGTTAATTGGCTCTAAATACACAATTTTTTCAAAAAGCTGGTTATTTAAAATTAAAGCATGTTTTTAATAAAGTGTAATTAAAGTCTATTTCCTTTCCAGAGCTGGCCTGTTGTTTTTTTGTCATGATTACTCATAGATATCAATGAGTTGCAAAGGAGGCTTGCAGTCTTTCTTACTTGAGGAATTTGAAACTACAGTGAATCCACCCTCATCCTCATCATTATCTGTTCAAACCATCAGGTTCTTGAATAGTCTACAGTACCACACACTCAATCCCTCCTTCAATACTGAAAACTAATATAAAGTACAAGAAAGGGAGAAAACCTCACTAATCTAGCATTTGACATCCTCATGTGAGAGGTAGGATGCCTAGATCTAGTCTCTTTTTCAGTCTGTTTACCTAGTCAGACAAAGTAAAAAAGGATAAATAGAAGCAGCACTTCCAAATACAGGGAAGACTGGGGATTAGTGCACTGCCCTTGGTGGTCAGAGATACAGGTTCAAATCCCTATGGATGGAGAGGAGGGGGAAGGGGAATCCTGCTCTCCTGTCTCCCAGATGAGTGCTCCAACCTACTGTATCTGACAGCTTGTAAATTGGCTTCTTATTTCCTCTGCTTTTCATCTGTCTCAAAAATAAAACATTTTTTGAATCAAGTGAAGTATTTGTTTGCCAAACAAAACAATGGAAGGTTTTTCTCGCTTAGATGAGGGGAAAAAAAAGGAAAAAAAAGCCCTGAGATTAAATTTACTCTGAAACTGTTCATTTTCCTGTTTTTTTCAGTTTGTCTGCTGGAGGAAGAAAAAAAAAAAGCCAGAACAATTATTTCCATATTTTCCACACTTAAGCTCAGATGCTGTCAGAGACACAGCACTGGCTTTCAGCCATGACCCCAAACACAAGTTACAGTCCTGATACTTGTGCCAAACAGTTTCATCCAGTTTCTGCAGTGAAGATTTTGCAGAGTGTCATTTCTCCAGGCCACCCCTCATCCAAGATCCCCGGTCTCCCACAATGCTTCCTTTTCCTTGCATTTATCCTAGAGACTGGGAGAAGTCACAAGAGAGGAGGGCTGCATCCGGGATGGTTGTATCACCAGTGTTACTTACCATTAGAAGAACTCTTTGCTGGAAGCTGCTTAGCAAATTGCAAAGGTTCGTCTGGGTAGATAAATGGACTTTTATTGAACAGGGAACCTGATCTGAAAAAGCCAGCGCTGCAAACACTCAATCATGTGTTGTATGACGGATATGTGAGTAATCTCACTGAAGCCCATTCTATTTGAATATTTCATGATTAGCATATATTGAAATCTTTGCCTAGCAGAACATCACTTCACCCATGGAAGAGTTCTGTTGTTCATTTTGGATAGAGGAGAATCAAAGACATAATTATCTTAAGTGACTGAATTGTATACATGTCTTTTGGTACCAGTTTAAGCTTGCATCTTGACCTGTATTGTAAAGAGTAAAATTAATGTCACAAGTGCCAACCAGTGACTGTGATTAACCATAATTTGCATTCTTTATTGAAAGTCGATAGTCTGCATGCTACCAGCTGTGAAATTGTGCAATAAGCAATAATTAAACAATGAAAGAGAGTAAACAGAACTAGTTGGGTGTGATTTGGAGCAGTGAGTACCAAAGGTGACTTTTAAAGTTTTATTAGCACAAAGCAAGACAAACAAAATACAACCATGTGACCTACGCTTCAATGAGTAAACACTGAACATTTGTAAAAGTCTACTAAAGATAAAGTCACACTATAAAACAACAGTATCACTACTATATAGAGACTATCCACTAGACTTACAGGATCAGAGGCTTCAAAGCCAAAGGGACTGCGTGTGGAACAAAGCAGGAACAATCTCTGAATATCCATCTAACTGCAGTTCACTACCCTTACTGATGGGACATTTGTTCTCAGAGGGTTGTTGGTTGGTTGGGTTTTTTTGCAGAGGGTTGGAGATGGTGGAAATGGAGGTTTACTGTAGGTTTGTGCAACCTGCCATTGCCTATGGGAACCTCTGCCAGGCATTTGGCTTTTTTCTATTTGCAAGTCCCACCCTATTACATATATTCAAAATGAGATTGTTGCAGATGTGTACAGCACCATAGCACAGCTACCTCCCTAAAGCAAATCCCTAAAAGCTCAGTTTCGCTTTGGACGTTACCAATCAGTTATGTGTGGGAATACCTCAACTACAGCTTGTGTATTCTATTTTGTTTGTCAAACGTAGTGTCAAGCTTTACTTATTACTGGATTTTGCCTTGCCCTCAGGTTTGAGGACTTCTTCTGATGGTGGTATTGGCCTAGGTTTAGCAAGCTGGCCTGGATTAATTTCAGGCATTTTTTCACCGTGTTTGTACACGCTTACAGTGACATCCACTGTTTCCCCGCCATACTTGTTCTTGACGTGGATGCTATATTTGCCCGAGTCTTCTGAGGTCACTCCCTTGATTGTTAAACTGGCATATTTCCCTTGTTCCAGTGAAAATGCATAGTGCTCATTAAGTTCAAAGACCTTGTCATTCTTGAACCAAACCACTTCGGGGTCAGGATTTCCAAATACAGTACAGGTCAGATTCAGTGTCTGAGGGAGGAAAAAAGAAGTAATTTTAAGGATCAGTCAGATTTGTTTAACCAGAATATTCTCAGTATTGCTTTCAGGCACTTCTTATTCCTAGTTAATTAAAGTAAGACAGGTATCATGTTCTTGAGGACTGAAAAATAGAGTTCTAATTTTTTTTTTCTTGATTCAGTCTTTCCACCATCCTACCAGTGACTATGATGCAGTAATAGCCTCGGGGTAACAGTGTCTGAAGACAGTAAGTTGGACTGTCATTGCAGTCCTGCCTGCAGGTGACTCCTGACAACCCATTAGTCTGACATGAGGTTCAGACAATGATAGGTTTAAAAACATCCTTGAAGTAGTTTCCGTGTACACAGCAGGGAGGAGAACTGAGCAATTTTTTTCTGACCAAGGCCTCCAGAGGTTTTTGCTTGAGATGATAAAAAAAAATCACTTAAAAATGGAGTACATAATGTGAATCATTGGACATTGATTCCAAGTGCTGCTGACTAGTAAAATGGAAATATTTCATGAAGAATAAATAATACATAAATGTTGTAAAATGTTACATGCGTGTATAGCGTATTCAGAAAATAGCTGAAATGACCTAGTAGGCTGTCCTGGCAGTTCAGATACTTTCCAAGGACTGAACTGAGATTGAAGAAGTCCATAAAATTTTCATGGTTGTTCTTCCAAATTTTTATATAGTTACTGCTGAACTCCATTTTGACCACCATATGTATATGTATGTAAACTTTATGTATTTAGGTATAGTGATGACAGAATAAATGAAAGAATTATTTGAGAAGTTGCATTGATTAGTGCCTACTTTGTCCATCTTTGCTTGAAACTTATTCTGCCCAAAATTCTGCCCTACATAACTAAAAGTCACCTTAAGAATTTCATATATGCACCATTGTTTTATGGAAAAAAAAAAAGAAATTAAAAAAAAAACAAAACAATGAGCAACCCAAAACTGATAGTTTCTACCAGAACGCTTCCTTATATTCCCTCCCCTCCATATTCCCCTTCAGGTTTCACCAAATCCTGACCCAGAGGGAGCAGAGAATGTCCGTCTGTGTGCACACGTGCATGTTTTTGTGCAATATTTTTTCTTGAATGATGATGACTGAATAGGTGTGATACAACTCAGAGAAAAAAAAAAAAACAGGAAGAAATTTTAAATGATCAAAAGATGCAAATAGAAGCAGTCTTGCATACTACTTGCCTCCAAAGTCAGAGGGGAATGTTGAAGGAAGATTTACATGCTCTGCATACAACCTAAGCATATGAGTACTCTTAAAGAAGCAATATCATGTAGGATGTAAAGTTAACTAATAGCCTGTAGGAACTAGCCTTATTATAAAATATTTAAAGAGGTAATGATGCAAACACGAAAATAAAACTTTGGGAAATCAAACTAATGTCTAAGAGCAAGAGTTTAAATCTTACTGTCCTTTCTATAACTTAGGCAACATTTCATGACTATTGCCCTCAAAAGTGACCTCATTTAAGAGCAATTAATAATTAATTGATAATAATTTATAATCAAGTCTTAATAAGTTAATATTCAAAACTTACCAGAGAACAGATATATTCCACAGTCATTTTAGATCATTTGGGCCTGTTCTAATTTATTAAATTATAGATGTGACCTAATATCATTTATACTCTCTTAAGAAGCACTAGTTAAGCTTTGTCTTGTGTCCATACATTTGTGTAGATATACCATTCCATTGCATAAGGAAAACACTCTCTTTTTTTTTTTTATTTTTTTTTTTATAGTTACTTCTCACACTTGTACTTACACAACTCTTGCCTGGTACCTGTTAAAGTTTCACTTCCTTGTGATCCATTTTGTTTTGCCTGATTTCAGGAATCAGAGATTTTCTCTTCACACATTCAGTTATTTAATCCTCCTTTGAAGCCTTTTACTTCTGGAAACACACTATGTAGCATTTCCTTAATTTAAGGTTGTAGTTTTTAGGGCATGATTGTATGAGTAAACGGCAGCTAGTCTGTGCATGCAGTCAGGGGTGACTTCACGGAGCTGTTTCCTTACAGTTAGACTGTTTGAAGATGTTGGTCATGGAGTGGCTTACACCTAAACTCCTAAAAGACTATTCTTGCTGTGAGGTGCTTCTGTCTACCACAATAAGAAGGCACCTCATGTGAACACCCATTAGAAACAAAGTAAGGAATGGGCCAAGAGGAAAATCATCTCTATCTGGTCCAGAGTTTTCAGCATCCACTGCAAGGACTACATGTCCCCCCATCTCTCTAAAGAGACTGCTCCTGGATATCCAGAAAATGGCCAAGTACACAGAAAGTTGGAAGAGTTGTGTGCAACCTCCTACTCTGGTGATAAGAAAGACAGTTTCCACACAGAGCACCACAGCTGTAGTGTCTGAAGATGCACTTCATACAAGAGATGTAAACAGGCTGATCAACATGCCTTTGATGATAGCCAGTAGATGGTAAGAGTCACATTGGCTCATGGGTTGATCTGCTGTAGTCAGTCAGAATGAAAGTCCATCTAGCTCTTTTAGAGGTCAAAAGCAACTGCTTAAGAAAATATACAAAAATAGAGAGGATGAATAGAGTGATCCTATTCCCAGTATACCTTCCCGCTTTCCACAATTTGGTGGCTTTTAAATTAGTTATAAGCACAAGTTGTGTCGAGAACATTGTATTTAATGGCCCTTGCTGGGCTTACTTTCATAATACTGCCTATTTTCTTTTTTGGACCGAAATCTGTTTTCACCTAGGGTACTAAGGCGCAAACTAATTATGAACCACTTGAAAAAATACTTCCTTTTGATTCTTTAAAGCCTGTAATGACCATGTAATTAGGCATTCCCTAGTTCTTGTGCTGTGAGAAGTGCTGGATAACCATTTCCAAATACCTCCTCTGCATCATGCACAATACTGTAGATTTCTTTTTCTTTTGTTTTATCCTGTTCTCTTTCAGTAATTTTTCTTCTCAGGCTGAAGACCTAGTTTCTCCCCATAGGGAAGGACAGGGCACCCAATAGAAGATTTGCTTCAAGAGAAAGAGACAAGAACTTGCTGTCTGTGTGAGAAGGATGAAAAGAGTTTGTCTTTCCTGGACTGAAGACTTGGGTGTCTGGAGTCTGGAACTCACCCCCAGGATGAAAAGACTGAGTTCCAGTACTTCCTCACACCTGTAAGGACTAACAGCAGCTCAGATTAATAGTCTTCTCCTTCTATCTTAGTATCCAGAGAGTTTGGGCTGAGGTTGCATGAGATCCCATTCCACCACGACAAAAATCCCAGTGAGGGACACCAGTCAGTCAGAATAATGAAATTTCATCTCCACCAGTCAAGCTGACCTAGGAAGGGACTTTGCGAAGATTTACCAATTTTGACTTTGTATCTGGGCGTTTAGTTATTACTGATGTCAAAAAAAGTGTGTATTCACTGGCCTTCAGTCTCCCCTAATTATATATTGTAATGGGGCTATCTGC
The DNA here is from genome assembly GCF_000690835.1 of Fulmarus glacialis. Classification (NCBI taxonomy): domain Eukaryota; kingdom Metazoa; phylum Chordata; class Aves; order Procellariiformes; family Procellariidae; genus Fulmarus; species Fulmarus glacialis. The sequence goes on along the minus strand of NW_009220790.1, from coordinate 117,094 downwards.
CAATATATAGGAAGAGGGGAGAGTTTAGCCCCTTGGCCCAGGTAGGTTCTTTACCCTCCTTTACTCTTACCAGCAATAACAGTCTATGTCTGGCATGCTGGAGAATGGGACCTAATTTTTGTTTCTGTTATACTGGCTCTCCAAGAGTGGCTGCTTCCTCCTGCCTTTTCTGTTTCTTCTACAGGGCAGGAGTGGACTCTCCACTTGAACTGCTCTGCTCAGTACACAGAACTGAAAGCCAGCCCAGATTTGAGCATGCGGTTAACTCAGAGCCTCTACATAATCAGCACAAGACCAGCTCCTCTTGAGGCTGACCTTGCTTGCCTAAGATCTGAATCAGGCTGTGCCTCCTCTGACTGTACAGTCAGCTTACGGTAGCTGTGCTCACTTACAATTTGCATGTGTCTCAATTAAATGACTACCATTACGTGGTTTAAATTATCCTCCTGCTTTCAGCTCCTACGAAATCATCTGCATTCCCTCCCCTTTTGCCATCGAAGCAAACCTCTCACCAGTCAGCATGACTCGTTGACAAAAACTGTCCTTACCTTCCCATCCATTATAGTAACGACGTCAGGCAAACCACCAATGACTTTACCACGATCTAGGAGTTAAAGAAAAATATGTGGACCATGTGAAGTTTAGACCTCAAAATAACTAATTTCTTAATGATTTTATAACTTGGTGCCATATTAGTCACACCTTTTGTTTGGACTTATCTTTAAAAAAACTGTAGTCCCTGGTTAATTAAATGTAAAATAATACCTTTTTTTGTGATATTTTGTGTTATTTCTTTTTAATGTATTTTATGGTCCCCTCAGATTTCTTAGCAGAGATTGTGCTATAGCATTCTAAACTGATAACAAAAAACAACCTTGAAGCTACTGCTGAGCTTGACAGTTTGTGCTTTGGGCACAGAGCAAAGCAAGAAGGATGCTTTTAGCATCTTGGTGGTATCTAAGATCTAAGGAAAATTTGTTCTGCCACCCTCTTTGTGGGCAGAAGCATCTTGTCATTACCAGGGGAATTGATATCAAAGTACCAGAATTCCTACAGTCCCTAATAGAAACAAGCTTCCCCACTGGCTGTGTCTCAGCAAGCACTGCCCATCAGGCATTAGCAAGTAATTTTTTACTTAATAGGTAGATCGCAATATTCACTATCATTAGCAGCTTTCAGAGTCAACACCTCCGTGTACAACACCCAAAAGCTCACACCTCACAAAAGCTCTGCAGACACAAGAAGATACGGTGGAGGCTTGCAAAATGTGTAAATCTTTTAGTGGGTTTCCATTGGAATTAAAAACAAATAATCCACAAATTACTATTATTATTGCAGTATTATGTGCTAACAGGGGATTTCTGCAGCCACAGAACTCTGAAAGCTATGGCAGCATATCATGATGGATGCCTTAAAGAGAACACTAGGCTACATTGTATCTTTGATAAAATGTAAAATAAAAACTTACTCTTCTCAGCAAAAGCAGCTGCCCTAAAATTGTTGAGGAAGAGAGGAAGAGAAATTTATTAATGAAATTAGTAGTAAAATATTTTTTTCTGTAAATAAAGACACTGTTGTTACAGCATTAAAATGCAAAAGATGTAGCACTTACTTGAGTCGCTGGAATTCTGCATATGCATCATCAAAAGCTGTAACAAAACAATTGAGAGAGTTATTGTCTGTGAACATAACTTGCACTTGGGGCTAATAAACGTTTAAACACACACCCATGTTAAAGCTCTTTTAAAACCCATACAGGGTTATACAGTAGCAAAATGGGAAACCAAACCCCTGAAACCCAATGTCACTGGTGGTGAAAACTATAAGATATAAGACTAAAAAGATAATAACAAGTACGCAATTAAACTAGAACTGGTTATGACCAAAGGCTTTCTGGTTTTACTGTCATTCTTCTGATTATTGCCAGTAAATTCTGTTTAATCCATGAAAAGTCGCTATGTAAGAATGGTCTTATAAATATACCTTGCCCAGACAGATCAATTGTGCGTTTGTAGGATTCCTTGCCACTAAAGATTTCAAAGGTGTAGTTCCCCTTATCCTTTTCAGTGGGTTCAACTATCTGAAGCCAGGCAACATCCTCTCCACCTCCAATCTTCATCTTTTCACCAGAAGAAATCTTAGAATCCCTGGAAAAAATTAATAGAAATTAGTTCGAACATTCTTTTCATGTATATTCTCCACAGGAGATCATCTATAAAAAGTTACAAAGGATAACATACTATTCCTAAACTACAGATAAATTGCAACTAGTTGGAGCAACTTCCCAGAAGATTCTTTTCTTCCTAGTGGGGGTATGAAACACTTTGGAACCATTAGCTTGAGGTTTCATTCCAAAGATTAATTTGTTCACCCTCTTCTCATTCTTCTTCTCTCCACATACACAATCATCTGTGTTTATATCTATATGCACATACATGTCTGCAAGCGAAAATGGTGCATGACTTTAGAGTTCTGAACACTTCATACACACTAACATAGAATACATCAGAATAGTAAACTAGAGGCAAATAACCTTTTCTGATGAGGAAAAAAATCTTTACCTTTCATTAACTTCAAAAATCGATTAAGAAAACAATGAGAGATTTGCATAGAATTTATTTTTCTTGCATCAAGTCAAAATACACCTTTGTTTTTTTTAAGAACAGGACAAGAAGCAAATTTCCTAACTGCAAGTAATTAATAAACAGCTCTTTAAAAAACAGTGGCATTATATTGACTTATCATCACTTCCTAAGCTAAGAGTATAGGACATGCCCTACTGATTCAGATCAGGAGTTCTAGTCCATAATCTGTCATGAAGATGAAAATAGAAGAAACTATTTAATGAGAGCATGCAAGCCAGACCACTTTCAATGGTTTGAAGAAAAGTTTCCTCTTTCACTCATTAACTAAAGAAATATTTCTTTTCATCCTTCCTCCCCAAGCATCTTTAGCTGGAATTTTTAATAGATGAAGTCAGCATTAGCTTCTCTTTGATCAGTTATTTTATTTGCCCAGACAGGGCTGATTTGGCTCATAGCTGGAGAGTTACTTTGATGGGGAAAAAAGATTTTTACTATTTCCCTTTCTGTAAGACGACTACATTAAGTTCAGCATACCAGATTAGATACCAGGATAGAAACTACCATATATTAGAAAATGCTACATATAATATTCCCCACTGTGCCATGAGTGGATGATGCATGCTGGCTTTAGGACTTGTGTTATGTTCCCTGCTACGCAGTATAGTGGATAATTCAAAGCTAGCTAGAAATTGACATGGTATGTTTCGTGATGTGCAGTCAACGGTAAAAAAACATGGATTGTCTAGTGTTTCATTTTTTCCAAGAAAAAATTTGCTAGAACCCCATTTAAAAGAGCAGGGAGGTTTGGAGAGGCTGGGGGAGGTTGGTTGGTTTGTTTATTTGTTTTAGTCTTGGTTTTAGTTTTAACAATTCTGGCTTATAATCATTGTATTCATGGAAGAATTGAAATTTTATTTGCTCAAAATCTGTGTTCAATGATCTTCAAGACAATCAATGTGTAAGACATTATAAAATCTGAAATATTAGGAGGGGGGGAGGTGTCTGTATGTAAATATAAATATGCACGCTGATATTTCCATATTAGCCATGTAGCATTCTCTAGTTTTATATTTCTATGAACTGGATGGTGGAATGGACTAAGTCACTTTTAGAACTCAAGCAGCTATAGCAAAAGGCAGAGGCAAAAAATATTTTTCTTTTCCTTTCCATCATATTAGTATCACATTTACTAAAAGAAGGAGCAGAACTTACTGAATACAAACATTGAGTTATGAGTACAGCTGCAAACCATTGCAGAAGTGTTCTTGAGCTCCCTGAACCTGATGATCACTGACACTTTTCTTGTGTTCCTGTCTTCATAGAAATCAAGGGCTAGACAGCATTGCAAAACCAGGACAACATGCTGATAAACCAGCCTCTTCCTGTCCAAGTCAGACCAGTTCACTGTACGTCATCTTTGTAGGCCATCAAGGAATGTGGAAGTTGAAACCACTTGAAGAGTTTTAAAATCCTTCCAAACCTTACCCAAGGTTTCAAACAAATGAGGGCCTGACATAGCAAAGCATTTGAACACACATTTAACTGTAAATACACAGATTAATAGAGTGCCTCCAAAGTCAAAGATTAATGTAACATGAGGGTGGAAAACTACTGGGAACTTTAAAGCTCATTTCTGGTCATATTCTCAGCTCTGAGGCCTATTCTCAAAGTATTCTGTGCCCCATTGAATATCTTTCCAAGAAGAGGAACAGAACTAAAATATTTCTTTAAAAAAAGAACTAAAAACAGAACTAAAAAATTTCTTTACTGAAAGAGTGGTCAGGCCTTGGAACAGGCTGCCGAGGGAAGTGGTGGAGTCACCATCCCTGGAAGTATTTAAAAGACGTGTAGATGAGGCGCTTAGGTACATGGTTTAGAGGTTGTGGTAGTGTTGGGGTGACGGTTGGACTCGATGATCTTAGAGGTCTTTTCCAACCTTACTGATTCTATGATTCTATGATTCTATGATTTTATTTTGCGTTACTTAAGACTGTATCAGTTTGGAGAAAAAAAAAAAAATCTTTTCTTAATACAGGCTTTTATTAAACTGTGAAAGCAGATCCTTGGCATTCACCTAGTACTGGAGGTGAATGCCCCCTATTCAGGGCAGCCCTAAATAGAAAACTATGCTCGAATATTTTGCTATCTTTGAACCAACCAGATAACATAGTGGAAGACAAACAGTCTTATGTTGAATAAGAGGCTGGAATACTCTAGATTCTTTTTTTTCTGGCTGTTACAGCCCTCCTGATAGGTGTTGGACAAGTCTGTTAATATTTCTTTTACTGTATGTACTATCTATGTGAAAAGAGAATATGAAGTGCTGGAAAGAGAAATTCATTAATGTGGTCCAGTTACTAAATGAATGCCACAGAATAGTAAATAGTAAATCATAAAGACAGCATTTTTTCTCAAATAAAATTGAAAAAAAAATTCTCATCTACCTGTGGGACCAGTTGACTTTCATTTCTTCATTGTAGTACTTCAAGAAACACTGGAGCCTTATTCCATCCTCAGTGCAAAGGATTTTCAGTGGAGAAGCTGACTTACCTACGTAAAATAGAATTTGTGCGGATCAAACAGGATAGTGGAATGAACAGGAAACAGTCAAATGGACTACTTGTACTGTCAGGGCAAAAAGAAAAATCAAGATCTGGGCCATGATTTTCAACTACTGCAAAGAGTCAGTTGTTCATGCCTCTCAAAGCAGATCCACTGATTTATATCAGGTGAAAGTTCAGTATGAGTTTATGGTTTTCTTTTCATATACAAGCATTATGGCTAGCAAGATCCATTGTGAAATAATAAGCTAATCATGTAATTGCAGTGAAACACTAGTGCCATAATTCTAATTGCATGAAAATTTTATTCTTGTGCAACCCCTGTTCTTTCAGTAGAATGACTCCCAACTTCTCACTGGGAGCAGGATCAGAATCTCGTTTTCTGTATCAAGGTTCACTTACTAATGAGAAGTAGAAAGAAAATTATTGCTACAACATTGTCACAGTATCTAAACCAAACAAGCCAGGTGGAATAATACTTTGTTCCCTTTCAATAGTGTCAATTAGCAAGGTCAACTACCTATTCAGAAACTTAATAACATGTCCATAATAATATAAGCATCATGACTCTCAGAGATTTTCCACTTACAATAAAAATTGTCTGCCTCAGGCTCAGATGACTTTAACATAAAAAACCTACATGAAAATCCAAGACGGCCTTTACTTACCACTGACTCTGCTCAGTGCCAGAATTATATCATCGTACACTGAGGAGGGGAAAAAAAAAAAAAAAAAAAAAGAAAGAAAGTGTACCATCAAAATTCAGTCAGAATATAGCTTTGTTATGATCAGTTTAATTAAAGCAATATGGGAAATCTTCACATCCTTAGGCAAAGAAAACCATTAAACAGGTGTATGGGACAAATTGGAGACTGCCTGTGTACAGCATACGATTCTGTGCTGTGTCACCTCAGTATCTTCGCTCTGTGTGGAGTCAGCTATCTGCTGTCAAATCTTTGTCTTTGTATCCCTCAGGCCAGAAACAATAAAAGGTCATTAAACCTGGATAGTTCACATTCAAAGGAGAGTGCAGGGGAAATAGAAATTATCGCATTCTAGGTGAAAACTGTTTTCACCTGCTCCCTGTAGGATGGCATTTGACAAATGTAAACCCCTTCGACAGCAACTGAAAGAAACAAGGTGTCATATCAAGCTTTTAAAATATCACAGAGCTGATGGGTTTGCAGAAGGGGAGAATGCTGGAGACAAGGGCAGAAGAGCGGGGAACTTTCATAGCAGAAGAATCCTATTCAGTGTCACTGTGTAAGATGGAAAGAGAGAGAAAGAAAGAAGCATCATAATCTGAAGAATGCATATTCAAGGCTGAAGAATTTTTATGAATAGGGAAGACAGCAAAATGCATGAAGTTCAGAAAATACTACTTGTATATTTGGTCTCTGTTGATCTGTATCTGCACATTTTTTGTCTCTGCTAAAATAAATCACGATTCAATTCTGTAACCATCTGCAAAGTCCAGTATGCTGGCATGTTGACATGAGGACGTGAATTGCATATTATATATACATTACATTACAGATGTCTGGGAAAGTGGGGTTATATTACCTATACTATCTAAAAGAAATGGTTTTTTCTGAAAGAATAATGGACAGAATTTATGCAGAGGAAAAATGCCTGACACTATCAAGTAATGATACAGCCTTTTGAGGTAAACCACAGCTTAAGAACTCAGTCTGATATTCATCTTTTCCTCTCATTTCACTTCCCCAACCTGCTGAAAAAAAATGTTAAAATCTTCGGTAAACTGAGTTAATTTTTGAACATGTCTTTCTCTCTCTATTAGGACCCAGCAAAAAATATTCATTATTTGTGTCAAATGTCTACATGCAGGTGGGATGAATCCAGGTTCACTTTGGCCTAGTTTGTGGGACCTAAGCAAAGAAGCCCAGGGAAGGTCTCTCTACCAAAGTTCAGTAAAAATCATTTATGCTGGCAACAAATCAGTCTTTGCTATAGACTGAGAAGTAAACTAACATTTTTTTTTGCTGAACAAATTTAAATATACATAGAATTACAGCAGCTCACTGTGATATCTGGTAACACGTGAAACCTTATTTAAATGCCTCTCATCCATGCATTTTAGACTAAATTCTCTTACCCTTACTTGCATTTGTCTTCATTTGAATGCCAACGCACACCGAGCTTGAACTAACACGCCCCCTACAATATGTAGTCTTTCAGGGCCCCGTTCATGCTAAACTTCTCTGTTTATCCTTTACATTTCAAGGTTAACTCCACCATTTAGGAGACCCACTGTCTGGTTTAACACTGCAGTTCTTGTGGTTTTGCTGGTTGACATTTTCAAAGCCTCCTGGACCCACAGAGTTAGACACTGTGAATTCTCTAAATAGGCATTTCATTGTACATTTCCAGCACAGCATAGTCTTGCCATACCTGAAGTATAGTCTCTGGAAGCTGGAAGAAACCCTGACTGTAAGATGGAGAACTACTATACCTCTTGTTTATTCCAGTGGTCAGGATACACCTTATTTGAAAATCCATAGACTAAGGGAATGATATCTGTGTATATATCAAAGGACAGGAAGGGAGGAGGTGTTAATGAGGATGTATGGATAGTATGGGACCTGAGCATGACATAAATGGTACGGAATAAGGGGCGGAGATTCTACTGGGTTTGGCTGGGATAGAGTTAATTTTCTTCATAGCAGCTTGTATGGTGCTGTGTTTTGGATTTGTGACTAAAACAGTGTTGATAATACAGGGATGTTTTAGCTACTGCTGAGCAGTGCTTAAACAGCGTGAAGGCCTTTTATTTCTGTTCCTTAAACTGTCCCACCAGCGAGTAGGCTGGGGGTACACAAGAAGTTGGGAGGGGACACAGCCGGGACAGCTGACCCCAACTGACCAAAGAGGTGTTCCATATCATATGACGTCATGCTCAGCATATAAAGCTGGGGGAAGAAGAAGGGGGGACGTGCGGAGTGATGGGGTTTGTCTTCCCAAGTAACCGTTATGCGTGATGGAGCCCTGCTTCCCTGGAGATGGCTGAACACCTGCCTGCCGATGGGAAGAAGTGAATTAATTCCTTATTTTGCTTTGCCTGCATGCACAGCTTTTGCTTTACGCCTTAAACTGTTTTCATCTCAACCCACGAGTTTTCTCACGTTTTCCCTTCCAATTCTTTCCCTCATCCCACTGAGGGGGGGGTGAGTGAGCTGCTGTGTAGGGCTGAGCTGCCTACTGGAGTTAACCCACAAAAAAAGCTTTACGATTTTACAATCAAAATAACTCTCAGTCCCCACTGACAGTCCCACATCAAAATATTCAGCACTTTGGTGCTTTAGGGTTTTTGTAGACATTAAAGCTTAATAAATTTGAGAGAGAGGGAGCTCTCTACAAAAGATATCACATAAAAGGGGGTGTCTGTCTGATTAGAAACTTACTTCATTTCTTGCCTGTCAGAGTGCTAGAGATTAATCATTATAATGCCCAGTGTTGCCCCTCCTAAAGTGGTGATCTGCAGCTCAGGCCTCTATAACAGAGAATTGAAATGCAAAAGACCCCAAAAATGTTTGCTAATTTGCCATTTGCAAGGATAGATCTTTGACACCTCTTGAGAACATGTGGAGATCATTATTTCAATATAGTAAACTGACTGTTACCTTTTCCTGATAATTCAAGAGTAGATACATCATGACCTCTGTCATCTGATAGTGTCGCCTTATAAACTCCTTCATCTTTTCGAGACAGCTACAGGGAAAACACAAAATGTTTACTGACAAACTTGATAGTAGTACAACATTTCCTCAACCCCTGCATGATTTCTAAATCAAACAACATACATTGTACTGCATTCTGGTTAAACAATATTACCAGAGATGAGATGGAAACTATGAATGGCTTGTGCATGCTTTTTTATGGAGATATAGTTAGTTCTTAAACCTAAAACATATTCCAGTTCAAATGCCTTGAGAAACTCTGTTTTTTCTCTTGTTCCAAAAAGACAAACAGGATTGATCCTGGTCAGTAGAAATTACAAGTAGTGTAGTAAGATGTAACAGGGGGTAACTTTAACCCACACAAACTTTAGAAATGCAATTTTTCTTCAACCAGAATGATTACTTTTTTGAATCAATCTATGTAAAACATAACAACAGATCTACATCCTTCAACTGTCTAAATATCAACTCAGTAGCTTTCATTCAAGCAGCAACTGTAGTCAAATTATATCTTTGCTAAGTAAATAATGAATTCATTACCCTTGGAGAGCTTACCTACTAAAATCTAACACAGTGATACTGCATTAAAGGCAGTAGGGGTTTTTGTTTTGGGTGGTTTTATTTTAACTTATCTTAAAACCTGAAGGAAAATATATAAATAATTATATATGGATTGGAGGTTATTTAACTGAGTCTTAGACTTACACAAGTCCAGAAGCAAGTAAATCATAGTAGAAGCATCATATAATTGAATGACAGGTAACAAGAACAATTCAAGACAAGCAGAAACCACCCTCCCCAAAAACAGTCTACTCAAGAAAAATGAAGCTACTGGAAAGTCAGTATCCTCTTGCAAGTGAAATGAAGGAAGGAAATTAGAAAAATATGAAACCAATAAATAAAATAAATAAATCAATTAAATGGAATACACATTATGCTGAAAGCAGAAAAACTCTATCCGGGGAGGTTTTGGCATTTGATGAAGGCAGCGACCACGCAAGCTAAGGCTTTAGACACAAATTAAGTTATCCTGTTTGCATAAAGATAAATCTTAAGAAGCCATAGACCTCAAACCTCTTCATTTTAGGCAATAAAACTGAAGCACTGTCAGAAATGAGGTACTCGAACAAATTGAAAACTTAAGGAGCAATAAGAAAGAACGAGATAGAGTTCACCTAAGGACGCTGAAGCAACTTAAGTATGAACTGTCTGAGCTGATAACAAAAAAGGATACTTTTTTACTAACATTAGTTACTCAGCAGCTAATTGAAGGTAGCAAATAAGGTTTTTCTTAAAACGGTTCACAGAAATCATGATAGCTGTTTTAGTGCTCTGCCTGGCAAATCTATAGCATGTCAAGCAGAAGCTGTCATTTCTAATCAGTAGGTGATACTGTACCCTGGGAATACTGAGATGACATTCTCCCTTCTGCAGATCAGGCACCTCATCAACGTCAATCCCAGAACCATCCTTATACCACTTGAAAACAGTCTCCTTCTTTGTGTTCACAACCTGTAAAACAGAAAAGGCACATAAGCCTAGCTATGTCATGAAGAAAGGTATCGCACTGTAGGTAGTCACGCAGGTACTTTTAACATAAGAGCCGTTTTCTATAACACCTGTCAAATCAAGCTAAGTAAAAAACCAGTTTCAACCAAGTCCTACCAAGCAAATCTTAGTCTTACAGTATTTATTTGCAGCACAGAACTGGTCAGAAGTATGCACCTGACAGCTTCAGAGCCCTGTCAATTCCTTAAAGGCAATCCTGTCAATCTCTTCCCTTAAAGGGTATTGCACCCTTGCTATGTGCTTGTAGTTTGTGTAGAGATATCTGTGAGAAGTATCTTTGAAATTAGAGCTGCTGAACTCTCTTTTATCTTTTTGTGTTTGCCATGTGTCTCCAGAGAGCTGTAACATAGAACTTAGGCCCTATCTTAGAGAGTCTTCAGCCAATTTGCAGATTTATCCCAGGTACCTAAGCAATGTCTTTCAGAGCTAAACTGCAGAGAGCAACTGCAATTACTATTCTGAAAGCATTTGAGACTTGAAAATTGCAAGCTGCACCAGAAATCCTTTTTTTAATACTACATTGTGTCCTATGGAAACTACAAAGACTTGAGGAATCCTGTAAATTGTAATCTTTCCCAACACAAAGGGGCTTAACAACATAGTGCAAATGCAGAGAAGTTGCCTGAAAGCCAGAATTTTGCTGTAGTAGCAGCAGCTCATCTAAGCAATGCATAAATAGACTACAACTATACCTCAAGTACTGCTATACTTTTCAAATGTAAATTGTGTATTGGTGACGCTTGAAATATTGCTGGATGAATGACATCAAACTGTGAATTCTAAGAAGCTAAAAGCCCAACTCTTTTTAGAAACCCTGGCAATATGTTTTATTTTTCTCCCTTTCAGAAATATTGTGGTTTATTTGACATCACTATCCCCATACCCTTCTCAAAATCACAAAAAATGAAATGGTATTTCCATGCGTAGCCTGAATTCCCAGTCAGTGTGGCTTTGGTAGAAGGACAGAGCTGGCAGGACATTTCTCAGTCCCCAGGCAGTTGCTTTAAAAAGCCTCCTTAAAAAAGAACTGAACAAATGGATAGAGGGCAGCCTAGAAGTTAATACAAATCTGCAATAGTTTTCAAGTGGCTTGCTTGGAGGAAAAATCATGCACCAGTTTCTAACCCTTTCACATTAAGGAAGTCATTCCATAGATGAACAGCTCTGTGAAAGCTCTCTATAGAGGTGACTAGACAAATAGGAGGGCCTCCTATACTGATTCCTGGACATCTCTATAAAACATGCTCAAATTAATCACATATATTGCTGCTTAATAACCAGTGTGGTTGCTATGGATCTCTGACAGAGTATTTGAGATCACAACCTGGCCTGAAGCAATGCCTTGCTTGAGAAAAGTGAACAGTATTTTACATTTACCAGTAACTACAAAGTGTCTGTTCCTGTAGTCATATGACATGAGTGGCAATTTTATTTGAACAAAGCCTGAAAGAGCAAGCCTTTAATGCTTTTCAACAATTTTTCATCAAAGACTGTTAGCACTCAATCTGACAATAAATAGACTGAGTTTCAGACACAGGCAATTTGCAGTGCTGAAGTTATTTCATGTTGACATTTACTATGAAAAGTTACCTTTTTTGCTGTTTAGCCTCATACCAAAAATCTTGCTTTTAACAGACACAGTACAAATAAGGGTCAAAGTTATTCAAGAGCAGGTAGCTTCTGAACGTTCTGAAATTTAGAAGTACTTGAAGAAAAATGATAGTAGATGCTGGTGTATGAAGAAAAATAAACACACAATAAAAAGCAAACACCATCAAATTATCATTCAGATGGAGAAACACATCCCCCTGGCATGCAGGGGCCACAATACCAAGAACAAGGTCATCAATCCCAGCTATTTCAGAATTAAATACTAAGTCAATCAAAAGTCAATCAGGTCCAATCACATAGAAAATAAGTGGTACTTGAGATAACATGTATTACTTTTGATATACTTTTTTATAACACAATCCATATTTGTTCATTATTACTGGATCATACAGTCAGTTCTCTGCCCTACACAAGCTTCCAGCTGGCCTGGTTTCCTAACTCTCCTATTTCGTGCCATGACCTTTGAGAAAGTCAAGCCAAAAAGCCCTCTCTTACAGGTACTTCCTTCACATTATCCCAGGCTCTTTCAAGAGGTAAAAACATCCATGACAATTATTTTTGCACAGGAGCACTAAACAGAGCCCAGAAGAGACCTGGGCCAAGTGCTATGATACGGCCTGGGGAGGCAGAGATTGTTCCTTGGATGTTTTTTTTACCACAGAAATGGCCCAGCGCAGCCACACTTCTAACTTGAATGTCAGCTACCTGAAGTTCGTAGGACAAATCCAGGCTTTATCGTTCAAACTCTTCCTATGTACAAATATCAGTTAAACAGGCATAAACAACAGTACCATGTGAACCTAATGGCCAGCCACATACTAACAGTAACAAACATTATAAGGTCAATGGCACAGTTAAAATGATGAGTGTGCGAACAGCCCACATCCTAGATTTCATTTACATAAAATGTTCTGACCTTATGAACAAAAAGTACACTGGTGAAAAGCATATAATCAGACACAGCCTTTCATAGTTTCAGTCGTATAAACAGACTCAACAGTCAAGGAAAAGAAGGATAATTTCAGATTAATTTGTAGAGAATTAACACTAGTATAACTGGTTCAGCAACATTTAATTCCCCATGTGAATGAAAGGATAAGCAGGGTTCATGCCAGAGGCAAATGCATGTCAAGATAATGAAGTACTCCAGCTATGCAGTTTAGTACCAGCAAAGGTACCGTGTTAGCTAATGAGTGTTGAGCCCTAAAATAGGGGCACACAGAATGGCAGCTTCACCACCCAGGTCAGTTCTGCTGGGAATAAGTTGAGGTTAAAGGTCTCCTAATTAGTGAGCAGAAAAAACGAAGGAAAAAAATCACACAAATGTGCATGTAAATTGCTCATAATGAATGATTCAAGTTAGTCTAATTAAAAGCCAAAGACTTATTCAAAAGAAGTGGAGAAAATTAATACAAAAGAGTCCATATTACAGGAAAAGGCAATGAAGAAGAGTTTGATGCCTGTTGAATTCAATTAACTTAGTTATTCAGATCTCTAATTAGTCACTCTAGAAGAGCAACAAAAATTAAAATATATCTGTTTAGAATGGCATATAAAGATGTTAATAGCAGAAGTTATTCTGAACTCCATGCACATTAGCATTAGTTAAGATTCAAAAGTCATTAGCCAAATATAATAAAAATCATGTTTTATAACTTTAATTCTAGAAGCCTTTGTTGCATGTTTGGTTATAGTTGATTAAATAACAGATGCTTTGGTAGAGGAACCTCCAAATCAGAAAACAGTGAGGAAAGAGGTTGAACTCTGGCTTTTTGTGGCTGTTTTTTGAGGAAGGAAGAAGGACCATTAAGGGATGAATATTTTGTTTAAATTATTTTTATGGCTCACAATTATTATATTATAAAGAATTAGATCACCTAACACATTTAGAAATGTCCTATTTTTTTGTTTTGTTTAGATGAAGACAACTGCTGAAGAGTAGTAAGTAAGAAATTTTTATTTTAAAGATTTCTACATAATAATTTAAAAGTTTTCATATGAAACTTTTAATTTTAAAAATGTCAAAATCTTTCCTCACATTTTCCTACCTCAGTTTTTAATCAACACATTCTAACAAATTATTTCAAGTATACTTCCTCACCTTACAAGAAAGTAAAACTTCGCATTCCTCTGTAACTTCCCAATACAAAAACTCTGAAAAGTGAGGACCTAAGGAACAAAATTGTCTTAAAGCATATGTTGTAGAATGAAGAGTATCAGAGAGATCCAGTGAAAGAAAGAAAAAGGATGACAATTATATTATAACATCCTCACACCAGAACGATGAGAGGGAACTCCTGAACTACCCATGCACTAGAAGGAAAATCCTGCAGTAAGTTTTTATCATATTGACCCAGGTGTCTACAGTACAGCTTAGAAGCCTGAGGCTCATCTCTGTTTGTATAAGCCATGTAGTATTCCAAAATGTAAAGTGGTGAGACAAATTAATTAACTAAATACGTTTATGCCCAATTGCCAACTAAGCATAGGAAAGAAACAGAGTAGCTACAAACAAGTGTACAAACAATGTATTTAATGCAAAGGGAACTGGAAAATAAACAAATGTACCCAAACACCCAATTAAATGTTCAAAGCAGAAATCCCATGCCAGACATTATTTGTCCAAATTATATAAAGTTAAAAAATGTATTAAACATTATAAGCAGAACAGGAAATATTCCTTTTCCTCACTGAGGTTCCAATCCTGCAAATATATATATCCTTAAGTAAATTTACTGACGTACATAGACTTTTTAAAGTTATTGTGGTTACTCATGTCAGTAAATTTAGTGTCTGCAGGATCAGGGCCCATAATTGCAATATCCAGACCTGGGAGGCAGCAAAATCCCAGACTTTTCACTTAAATCATTGAGAACTGAAAGATCCTGTCCGTTTATGCTGTAAGTGGTATAATTTCTTTCCTAAATCTATTAAAAAAAAAAAAAAATCCCCCTCCCCAAAATAGAAAATAATAGAATTACATTGCCTATGTAGAGAATCCTACCTAAGCTATTTAGAATAAATATTTTTAATTATTATTGCTACTTTTACTCTAAAAGCCATGTGCTTGCCAAGTGAAAATTACAAACTAGAGTTCAAACTCAATTTTTTAAAGATTTCACAGCGATAGAATTCTGAATTAGGTATCCAACAGTAATTCTTACGTTCAGCTGCAAACAATACTGGTGACAAGCATATAACAAACTCTGTAATTGTGTAGCAAATATGCAACAAATATACATTTAGTTCCTGGAATTTTGCCTGGACAGAAACCACAGGATCGGGTTTTTAATCTTCCTTGTCTGACACTATGCTGTCTACTCTTCTGTCAATTGTATTGAAGGGACAAATTGTATGCTTAAAACTAAATGTGCTGAAATGTTTTGTTGGATCAGAGCCTACAGTAGGCACACTTCTCATGAATATTGAGCAAAGATAACCTCTTGTAAGGAACTCCCACTTTATTTCTCTACTTAGTGAAAGTTCTGTCACAACTGCGTGTATCATATGACAATGTTGGAAAATAAGATCCACCAAGGGTTCAGTGTCTCCTCAAACTGTGCATTATACTCATCTTCTAATGAAATCAATGGAAGTTGGAAGCACTTAGTATTCACCAGGGATGCATCATCATTAGCTCCAAACTGGGCCTGAAGTCACCAATCTACTCAGTCTTACCTTGCTTCCTGAGAAATTCCTTTCGCTGGAGCTCAGACTCAGCCAATACTGCCTTGAATGCTAAATTTTGGAAGAGGTGAATGAAAAATGAGTTAGTCACAAAATTATGCAAAGAATAATTAAGTTCTTTTCTTCATCAGAGTCAAAGTTTCAATGTTTCAGTGAACATACCATCTCCAATGAGAACTAATGAAGACTGGTTCTTGGCCTTTCCATCTTGAATCTGTACTGTGTAGGTACCTTCATTGTCAATTGTAAATCGGTCCATCACCATTTCTATAATGCCGTTTGAACGGTCACAATTTATTTTATGCCTCTGAAATAAACAAGTAATAACTTTACTCTAGTGTAGTGTAAATTACTTATGATTCCCTATCAAATTAATCATGTTTTATATCCCTGCCTCCACACTCAATCTTTTTCATGTTCTTTTAATTATAAACTATGGAAACAGGGCTGTGCTTGTATTTACTGTTATACAACAGGATCCCAGCGGTGACAGAAACCTCTATGTGCAGCTGCATTTGGAATCCTCGAGTCATCATAATACTGCTGGTTTGGATTTAAAAATAATAGTTTATGGCACTACACATGTTTGAAGAAGAACCTACACAGCCAGCCGTTAGCTCCATTACAGCTTCCAGTTCTACAAGGGGTTTTGCTAGGCTAGGCAGAGTCCAGAAATAGCTGGAAGTATTATGTGGATGTCCAAATAAATACCTCACAACAAATCCAAAAAGTCATCACTACTAAATATCTCTGAGACATATGTGGCAGCTCAATGCTGGATCTTATTTTCTCACTAAAAAAGTTTATTTAGGAAGGGTATAATGATTTGCCTATCTAATACTAGGGGTTTTTTCCAAAGAACACTAAAGTGCAAGACCATGAGAACAGCAACTTGTGAAAAACCAACAAAGCTTCTGGGAACTAAAAAGATCAACCTAGTCTAGCAAAAGAGAATTAGAATTCTGTCAAGACATCTAGTTACCTGCTAAAGTGCTTGCAGAATACCCAAAACACCAAATATTGACTTGAATTCAAAGTTAAATATGCTTTTCATTGTTTGTGTCCTTTTTGTGTTTTCTTTCTGTTAAATATTCCAGAAAGATAAATTATTGGCAGGCATCATCAAGGAAACAGAAAATTGCAAGCAAATATTGGACAATACTTGCAAAATATGTGTTCTGAATTTGTAGGTACTTGTTTTAGGTACAACCACCTTTCACTAAGTAGTATCCTCTTTCATTCAGTGAGTAACAACCATGAGGACTGTGTCCCCCACTAACAGTGGTGGTGTTTGAATCTCAACAAATTCCTAAAGCAAAGCAAATAAGTTACTTGGTGAATACTTTTAGGTAACCAATGTGGCCAAGGATATTACACACCAAGTGTTCCATTCATGATGGGACAGAAAAGTAAATGTCACCATGTAGGAGTAGTTCTATGCAGTAAATTATTATAGACCCTGTCACTGTTAAAGGAGACATGATGCCTTATAAACAGAATGTCTTGATTAACCTTTTTATTGGACTCCAAAACTAGAAAAAGGTACCTAAAGCCACAGGTGGATAAAGTTTAGGAAAGGGGAAGAAAGAAGGAAGGGAAAAAAGCTAGTAAAAATACCACTTATTAAACTCTGTGAGACCACTTCCTTAAGTGGAAGAACCTTTAAGTACTGATCCAAAATTAGTAGGAATGACCCCACAGATACATGTGCTTCAGCTTTAAGGGACACCGTCTGGCCAGTCTCAAGGACAGATTCACTGTTGTATGGACAACAAGCCTGGAAGAATAGTGTAGACATAGTCGAGATGTTTAGTATTCATTACTGGTATTTTCAAATAGTACAAATAGTACTAGTTTAAATCTTAATGGGGTAACTGAACAATGAAGAAAGAGAAAAGAGAATGGAATTAACAAAGCAGTAGCGAACAGATTGATTAGGATAATGTTTTATTAAATAAATGACTTAGAGATAAGAGACTGAGGTATAACATTTGTATAAAATAACAGGGGAAAATGCTCATATAATTTGGATATGCACTTTCCCATATATAGTTCAAAGAAAGATACAATGTCAAAAAATAACACAAGATTTAATTGATCAGGAAATTAAGTAGAAAAATTACTTGTGTAAGAGTTCATCTGTAAGAGTTGAGGAGATAGGCCAGGGAGGTTAAAAAAAAGAAGTTATAAACTTCACCAAACTATCAAAAAGTGCAAATTCAAATTCTCTCTTACAGTCTTTTGCCCACAGAAGTCAAGGACACCAGTTGCACTCGTTTCATGAGTTCTCAGGGAGAATGTTAAGTTGAGATTTGCCAGAAGCAGAAAAAGAAGAGCAAGATGCATGTTTTAATCTGATCCTTTATCACACTTCTGGATTTTTTTTTATTTCTTGCTTTTGGGTAAAGAAAAAAAAAATATTAAAAGATTAAAATGACAGCTGATTAGATGGGGCCCAGTTTATTCCATTCTCAGATTATTTTGAAATCTTACTAAAACTGTTCGCTGTTAGGACCTAGAAGGACAAATTTATCACTTCAGCCAATGTCAAGAATCAGACTACAATTCACCAGCATAACGGTCTATTGAACATGTTCAGTGACTGTAGCCCAGTCTCCAGGCAGGTTTTAGAGTGTAATTAGGCTTCTAACTATTGCCATTATGCAGCAAGATGAAGTTCAATGATTTTATGGGCACCATAAATACTAGGCTTTTATGTGACTTTCCACAAAAATATCATCAGTCTCCAAATGTAAATGTCACCTGTGGGTTACTAATTAAAGAGGTGAAATAATGCAGCTCCACTTCAAGACTCTATCTGATGTCAACACTTCCAAAACATACGCGAACTAAAAATAGCTCATTCTGTTCCACTAACATTGCCAGGACAGAATATTGTCATTTCAATACATCCTAGTCACTAATATTCAGGTTTTCAGTGCTATAGTTTATTACTTCTTAAAGTAACAAAACCAGAGACGTATTTTACTCAGAAACACTTCTGCTTCCACTTGTCAATATGTAATTAAAGTAAATGCTCTTTGCTTCTCTATGGTATAAAAGTGCTGATAAGCTTCTTTGGCCAAAACCAGGCTTTGCATCCTCTGGAATAGACTGAACCTTTCAAAGAGCTGCACTGGAGGTGGATTCCTCACAGGAAAAGATATTTCCAGTGCTGTACTTTATGCCCAGAAGATGAATCATACTCCAGCCCCGCAAAGGGCTTCCTTCTCAGCCCAATCTGACCACTTTTCTGTGTCCCTTTCTATGAAAGGTCTTCCTAGAGCTATAAAAATGCAGGAAGCTGGTGGCCTGCCCTTTCATCTCCATGTAGCCATTCAATGCCCATTTAGTGTCTAGGCCAAAATTTAAAAGAAAATAGAAAGTGACACCATCTAAAGGTTTTATATCTATGACCATTGTTGCATTGTCAAGTGCCTCCCACATTATATGTAAAACTAGTAGCAGTAGCCTCAGAGGGTTTCTGGGAACAGCGTGTCTTGCTAGTTTGGAGTCCAAAACTGTACTTGAAGTAGCTTTTTTGACTTGAGCTATTTTCCTAAAATATTTGTGCACTACTTTTAATCAGATGTGTTTAATACTGGTCTGTGTCTAATTTCTCCTTCTCTTTGGCTGTTGGTCATCTAGCTACCCAAAATTAATATGGACTTCTGAGGGTCAAACTTTTCTCTCTTTTTGTAATGAATTCCTGCAACAGGAATTCTATACTGCAAAAAAGATTCAAGTTAAAGATTGGCATTCCTTTCAAGTATTATCAGACTTTAATAACGTGGTTTTAAGCAACCGTAAAAATAGAATACCTATTAGTGCATAAAGGTTTATTAACCAAACAAAATGATGATGATTATTATTATTATGATTATAATGATTATTAAACAAAATCATATATATATATTACTCAATATGTACTTACATCACTGTTTTCAACTTCTTTATCATTAATAACGAATCTGAAGGTAGAATCTGGTGATAAGCTTTCAGCCTGAATCCAGAAACGAACTTCTCCTTTCTCAAGAACATCATAAGCTAATTCTGATTTCAGAGGTATTGCTGCAGAAAGAAAAGCAATCAAAAGTCAATAATGCATGAATCCTTGTGAGAAAAAGGACTAATGTAGTAAAATATTAGTATCTCCCTATTATTTACGGAATGCTGGATATAGAATAAATTTTACGCAGGGAAAAGATGTCTAATGCATTCTTTGGCTGACTTTTAAATTAATTTCTCAAAGGGAGAAAAGAATTTACAGCTTATAGTTTGCACATTGTTTAAGGAATTGGCTCTTTGCAACCTATAGTCTATTGTCAAAGTTAAACTTCAAAAGTCTTTTAGGCAATGATGATTTTATTCAATGCAAACTAATATTCTCCTAAATGAATGGAAAGATAAGGAAGCAAGTTGTTCCATGAAAAATGAAGCTGCCATTGTCTCAGGAAGAACCTTTTTTGGAACTCCAGTCATTAGTATGTAATTATATTTCTTCTAGAAGTATCAAATAGATTCAGATTTTCAACTTACTTGGATTCTTTATTTCATTGCTTAATGCCATCAAACGTTCAAACTCTGAAATTAAGAAAAATACTCATGTTTTAATTTATTCTGAAAAATACAGCCAGAAAATGAGTGTCAAAGAAGGTACATATCAGCATCAGCAGATAATCTTCTTAAGTCTTATATGTGAAATACCCAACTCTCTTCAGAAAATGATGACTAAAAAATAAGATTTAAGAAACTTAAAATTCTGATACATGGATTTAGCGAGTGTTCCTATTTCATGTGTTTCCATGCACACCCTCCTACGCAAAAGAATCTAAACAAGGGATGAAACCTATTTTAAACTCTCTGTTGGATTTAAACGAAAGATGGGAAACAATAGCTTCTAAGCAGTGTATGAGGTTCCTTTATCTGCTGACTTCCTTTCTGACACTGTACCTGAAAAGCTTGTTTTACTGTGGCAGGAAACAAGATTGAGTGCAGGTTAGTCTGAAAAAGGTATAGAAAGTTCTATTTAATGCACTAAATCCTCATGAAGGCTGCTTGAGAGTCTAGAAATCACTTTGTTAGATTTTCATACTAACCCTAGTTATCATATTCATTATTAATAAGGATTTGGAAGATGAACATTACTGCCAATTCCAAATTTACAGATAATGTAAAGACCAGAGGAAATTAGCAAGGATTTATGACATGGTCGAGGATTTAACAAAATTACAGGAGAATTTATAGCATTTGAGGAAGTAAGTGAGCAGTGAAATAATATGTTTTTCAGTGCTAAGATACAAAACCTGACACTTGTGCAGGGATCCAGTACAGATAAAAGTGTAATTTTGAGTGACAGATGTGACCAGGGAAGACATGGGCTAAGTGTGGGATGGGAAACACCTTCAGTGCTCTTCTGCAAAAAAACCTTCAAAGGTAGGACTGACGGTGACAAGACCTAGAGATAGGTTTCAGAGTGATGCTTCAAAAGTAAGCCAAAGGGAAGTTCTCATGATCAAATGCATATCTGTCTTTTCCTACAGTATTCGTTGGAAAATTAAAAATATTACTTGTTTAGCTTCCCTAGAAGAAGCAGATATTGGTAATAAGAGTCCACATAAATGGTCCATGTCTTGGAGAACCATATTTTTTGTGGCTGCACATGGATTTCTTCTCAACACCTACTTTGAACAGGAGGTTTGACTGGTTCACACTGTGATAAAAGTCCTGCCTACTATCAGACTCACACTCAGTCTCATCTTCTCTCCTTAAATGACTTAGAAAGAAGGTAAGTAGAGGGATTTTCATGCTTAAGGAACTGGGCATAGCAATCACAACCTGTGGACTGGGAAAACACTGAAGTAATTTTTGTGCTATTTAAAAATAGCAAAGTCCCCCCCTTTGCCTTTCACCTTAGCACCTCTCAATGGTAAACCAAAGTCAGACTGAAGCAAATTCATTGCAACTCCAATGAAACAAAAGAGCTACAGTGAAATAAAGCAAAACTAATCTAAATTTAAGCCAAAGGATAATTTAACCCAATGTATTCAGATCTTGTTGACACAACATCCTTTTTCTCACTAATTCTCTGCATCTCAGTTATATGAAACTACATCTAGAGCCTCAAGGTTTCTCTCTATATTAATAGGCTCCTTGGTAAGCAGAGATCTGATGGTAGCTTTACAGCTAACAGAGAATCAATAAGACGTGAAAGGCTATAAAGTCAAAGCACAGCAAAAGTGACATACTAGAGAAAGAGATTCATAAAACAGTGAAAGAAGCAACATTTTCAGACATGTAACTGAAAGTGTAACAGATATTTGCAAACAGCATTATAGCTCCAGCATAAAGAAAACAATTCTAATTTGGCATATTCTTTATCTTTTTTTTAAAGAAAATATTGCCTTAAGTTATCCCAACTTTCATCATTGTGATAATCAGAAAATAAGTAATCACACAAAGCCTGTTGTGTGTTTGTTTTTTTTTTTTCCTTAACGCGTAGGAAAGAATGTGAGAGTTGTGGGGGTCTTTTTTTTTCTTGGACAATTTTTAGTGCAGCTGAGGTGACAAAATGAAGAAAGACTTGAGGTGGTAAGGACCTTACCTTCATCATCCATAACGAAGCTGGATGAAACCCCATCTGTGTCACTAACTGAGACAGAGTAAGTTCCCAAGTCTGATTTATCAGGATTTTTGAAGTACAGCTTAGAACTAAAATCATAAATAAAGAAGGATGTAATTAGCAGGGTTTCTCATGTTACTGAGGTTTTTAACAGGACAAACTTCTGACAATTTGATAGACTGGCATGACTTACTGATTTCCTTCTGTTTCAATCTTAAACTTATCAGAATCATCAATCTCCTCATACGATTTACCCCATGCAAAATGAGATGCATCTGTAGCTTCTTTGCACTCAAAAGCCAGGTAAATATTGCCCTCATCATCCACACCTGAAAAGATTTCTTTTGTTTCTGCAAAATAGGAATCAACTCAGATGTCAAGGCTGCATTTTTCTTTTGAGCTGCAATTCAGAAATTACTAAAGCCCACGCAAATTTAGTCCATCTTTACTAACAGATATTGATCTTACTTGCAGATCTTGAAGCATGTATATGTCATATGCTGACTCAACATCACATACTACCAAGATTCTTACTCTACGCAAAAAAAAAGGAATACTAAAAATAATAAATGCTTACTGAGAAACAAATCTATAAAATGAAACTGAATATGAGAAGATATGAACAGTTTAAGTAAATTAATTTTATTGTCACTCTTGAAGCTTTAATAAATATGTTGTCATACTTCACTCACAGCAAGTAGCACCTTTGTTTATGAGAATAAAAACTAAAATAACAGATTATCAAAGATTTCCTTCAGTAAGTAAAGCAAAAAGTCTTGACAGTACCTCTGTATCCACGTGATTTTTTCTTTAAGTTTTAAGGCTAAGAGCTTCTTAAATCTTAAAATACTTATCTGTGCTACAATATTAAATCAGATTGATTAAATTCATTTCTAAGTATTTCAGTATTTTAGAAGCAGAGGAGATTCTAAGTTCATTACCTGGCCGTGCCTTGACAAGCACTGGTTCAGATATCTCAGATGACTTGCCTACCCCAGCATCATTCACTGCACGAACTTTGAAAACATAGGTATGACCCTCATGTAAATCAGTGACCTTGAACAAGATAAAGAGCAAAGCCAATTTAAAAAACAATCTAAACTCTTTTGTTTACTTACATGAAGACGTTAGCAGAAGCCCAAGTTCAAATATACATCTTTGCTGTACTCAGTCAGGTGTTTTTAGAACTCAGTTGTGAATTAACACTAACTAATGAAAATGTTACCTTAAAATAGCGCTTTGAAGTAGGTTTTTCATTAGCAGTGATCCAGTCTTCTGTATCTACTTCCTTATAGTCCACTAAATACCCAGTAATAGGGCTTTTGCCTTCATATACAGGAGCTTTCCACAAAAGAACCAGTGATGTATTTCTAACTTCACAAATTGTGAGATCATAGGCAGGACCTAAAATATTTCAAATATTGGAAGTTCACTTCAATATAATAATAATATAATATAAGTTTTGCAAACTGGCTCTGTAGAGGCCGAAATGCACCACTTTAATTTTGTTTTGACTATGTTTGCTTTCAAAAATCTCATCCTTTACAATAAACCTGGTATATGTGGTATTTAGGTCATTTTCCCCTCATGGCTGTATACAGCAATACCTGGTTTATGCAGTGAGTGACATTAGCAGTCTGAAGCATACATTCTTAGATAGATCTCAGTAACTCCATTTTAAGGGAAAGTTATTCATATGGAAAACCTGTGTAGTTTAAAATTTTCCAACAATTAACAGAGGTTTCTTGTCTTATTTAATTCACCAGCCCCACATCAAAGTTGCTTCACTGAGCCTGACTCAGGTTCATAATTTAACATCAAGATTTTTATTTTTTGTTGGTATACGTGAACCATGATCCTTCAGACTAATCCAAAACTCACTGGCACCAGTGGACTTTGGATCAGGCTTCTCATTCCCTGACAGAAGTGTTCATTGTGAGGTGGATAACGATAGCCAAGAAGAACTTCTCAAGAGGATATATCTGTTCGAAGAACTATTTACACCAAAAACATCCTGATGCTGTATGAATAAGTGAGAGTTCATACCTTTGCATCTATCAGGTTATGTTCTCCCTACTATACTTTCCTTCTTCACTTAACTGATCTAGTGCCATTCAGTTTAACTTGTAGCATTTATTTTTTACTATACTCTTGATATTTATTTATACCAGTTGACTACAAAAGCATAATCATATCAGTTTCCTACCATGGTGAAAACACCCATGACAGAATACTGGTATTCAGCCAAACAATGTAGCTGGAAGCTTGCTTCTTGTGTTTTAAATTTAGAGTAAGGAAACCTGAAAGTACCTGAGACTCAGGGATTTTCTCAGTGTTGTCAGTTTGGCCTAATTTAAGATACTACTTTTTCCTACAACACATCTCACCATTCAAAATAAAGAAGAGTAGAAAAACCTTACAAATAAACCTGATTGCCATTCCAGCCTATGTGATGTTAACCAGTGATGAATGAACATGAAATTTGTAAAGGCTGATATTCATCAAATATACAGCAAAAACCAGTAGAAACGTGTTTCTCCATAGTGAATAAGCACATTTCAGAAAAGAAACATATAAGTACCTGTTGCAGACCTTTTGAGGATAAATACCAGATTTCTCATGCATGGAAAGACTGCAGTTTTCAAGGAGCCTAAAGCCTTCTCTCAGGGCTCTTTAAAAATCCCAACCTAAATGTCTATATATCCACAGATAATTAAAATTCCACTGGCAGATGCACCTGCTAGAAATCTAGACAGCAGAAGAAAATGTGTAATGAAGTATGTTCTATTCCAAGGATTCTGAAACCACAGACGTTTCATTTTTTTAAAAAGAAGTCATGTAAAATAATTCATTAGCCATCGTTGCTAACTCACAGAGGCTCACAGAGATACCTAAGACTAGAGTTCTGCAGAAGGATGAAATAATTATGGGCTCTGGGCAAGGAATCCATCACTCATGCTGGAAATCCTGCAAGGGGTTTTGGCCTTTCTAAGGAAACCTCCCTTCCATATCAAAATGTGGAAGAATATTTTGTTGAGACTGGGAATATACTGCAGTCACATTTCATTAGTCTTCAGTATCTTTAGTAAGTTAGGGAAGAGGGTCAGCCTCTCTCTCTCAGTCTTAAATCTCGATTATTTCATTTCATTATTGCTAAGTCATTGTTTAAAAACTTATTCTAGAAAAGGCTTGTGAAATATAAGGCTTGTGAAATATTTTAACAGGTTTGGCAATTTGGGGGGAAAGGGAGTTGTTTGTTTGTAGTGTTTTTTTAAGCAGGAAAAATGCAATACTCTCTGTTCAACTAGTTTCATAATGAGAACAATGTAATCAGCCAAGGAGTAGAAAGGTCAGATTGTTCATTATGAAAATGGAAATTTCACTCTCTTCATTTCCTGAAAGTGCCTTTTATTTTATTTCTTTATATATCATTGAAATTGAAGGATAATCTTCACTTGTTTACACATTAGGCAATTTCACTGACGTTTTGAAAACACTGTAGAGAGTATAAATCACAGATCCGTTCTTTAAGGAAAATAATTGTTCCACTGATAATGCATTTATACTAAATATTACAAAATTATAAGAAAATGTAATTAACACTAAAGGAGCTAAGGTCAGGAGATTAAATATTTTGTTATTGACAGCTTTGCCATGTCATTAAATCCAGAAGGTAAGATTTATGAACTCAGAAGAATTTAGTTTGAAAGCGTGGAGAAAAACTCCCTGACAAACAGTCTTGCAGAAAAGAATCTGGGCATTAAAAAGAAGTAAACTTCGAACTTAGCATAACAGTGTAATTTTTTTAAAAAAGACAAATAGAAGGGAACTTAGGCAGGCAAATAATTGTAGGAGGTGTGGAGTTACCATTTCTCTGCTCAGCATTGAAAAAAATTTATGTGAAACAATGTCTCCAATTTGTGTGCTGCCATTCAAGACAGACATGACGTTTATAACATGACGTTTGAGAGTCTTTCCTAGTAAGTGATTCCATTATCTTACTGAATTGTTTCTTGTTCCAGGCAAGAATTACTTTTTACATATAACATAGAAAAGAAAACTGAAATTTTCCTGCCTTCTTATGCTAATTATGCCTTTTTAAAATCACTAAAAATTCCAATAGTTTTACAAAACCAGATTTAGAGGTTGGATATTTTTCTTTACTGAGAAAATGACTGCATGAACATTTAGGCATGAAACAGATGTGTGTAGGTGTCAGACAGCTCCTCATGACATAAACAAGTATTAGAATGGATCCTTAATTGCATACCAAAGCTCAACGTCATAAATAGAATTTGATTTAACAACACAGCAGTATTTTACATGTTTTTTGGGGAAAAAAGGTAGAAATATATTAAAATGGTGCCTATGTTTTCGTTACGGGCTATACTGTGACACCCTTTGTTTAGGCAAATCAGCATCAGACATCAGAAATAGCTTCAGCAAAAATGTTGCTCGGTTTGAGCAAGGGTGTTATAAAATAAGCAGATGGGCCTTCAAAAACCCTTTCATAGATTATTTACAGAACTCGAGCATTACTGAGAGGAACCGATTCCCTAGATGTTTAACATTTAGGCACAAATTTATATGCTCCCATGAGGTAGACTAAAGTTTCACTTTCTTTTGCAGGGGGTCCTGAATTCACAATACTTCTTGTTTAACACATTTTACAGAGTTAGCATGGCAATTAACAGTCTTCAGCTACATCTACACTGCTAAACTACAGACAACCTAACTATAGATTTGAGTACTAGCACGTGGTCATTCCTACTGTGTGTTTGTTAGCATATTTGTTCTAACACCTGACTAATAATAATCTCTTATGTAATACCTGGGTACATTCTGGGGAAAACACATAAATAAGGGCACACTAGTTGAGACTGGGAGACTTTAGCTGTGAAGTGTGAGCTACACTGTGCTGCTTGCCTTTACGTCAAGAAACAGGCCCTTGTTTTGTCTTATTTATGAACAAAAAACATAGTTTTGGAGTCTGAAACTTCAGGAATATTCTTAATAAACTGCAATTATGGTGCAGTATTGTATGGTGCTATGTATTGTATAGGTGGTGAGTGTGAGGTGAAGCTTGTAGGACTGGGGGTGAGGATCTGGTAGAGATAAAAACAGACCAAAGGCTGAAGACTTTCTGCTCTGAGCTGATGTGGGCAGTGAAAGGAGGAGACACTCAGCAAGCTAAGTGTCCCCATCCCCACTTCCCAGGACATTCAGTGTCATCAGTGGGGATGTGGAGGTAGCTTTTAACAGGAGATCTCAGAAGCAATGGCAATCTTAACAGGTAATAGGGCAGAAATCAACCAAAAGACATCCAGCAGAGTTTGGCTGCAATGTTACACTGACTGTGTTTTAAGGAGTTTATATTAGACTGAAATTCATGAGGAACTAATAGACTTACCAGGTTCTGGCATAGTCCAGGCTTTACACTTAAAATGCTCACTGGGATCTGAAGGTTGACCTATTCCAATCAGATTTGTAGCAGCAACTTTGAATTCATAGAAGGCATCTTCTGTCAAATCCTCTACCTTTTTTGGTTAAAAAAAAAAAAAAAAAAAAAAAAAAAAATCAATATATCAAAAACCATTATTTATATTCTTTTAATAAATTAAATACTTAAAAATAAGTATTCTGACATTGGTTAATTAATTGTCAGACCTTACTGCTGTGCTGGAGTACTAGAAGGATCTAATTTGAAGATTTTACTCTTAAACCAAATGCACTGCAGAGATATTACATTGTACATCCATGTTTCAGCCACATCATCCTAGGAATAACAGCACTCAATATACTGGCATGAGAGGCCAGTAAAAGGTTAAAGCAAAGGTCCAGGGAGCTCACGCAATGAATGACTACTAACAGATACTTATGGGTGAGTGTTCTAACATGAAATACCTTCTTGCATTGCTTATGAATGGCTATTCATAAGCCATTTGCTTAAGCAAGGGTTCGAAGGGTGTTTTGGTCTAAAGAGGTCATAGTGGACTGATCAGGGAAGAAAGGAAAACAACAGGAAACTGAAGGAAAGGCCAATCCAATTAGTTCAGCAGTGTGCTGATATAACTCTGGGAAGGATTCTCTCAGTAATTTTTTCTGGCTTGTCTGCATCTTTCTCTTAATCTTTCTCTTAATCCTAAAAGACGCTGGAGCAGTCTGTTCTTGAAGGACTGCACCCCGTAGAAGGCACCCACGCTGGAGCAGTTCGTGAAGAACTGCAGCCCATGGGAAGGACCCACGTTGGAGAAGTTTGTGGAGGACTGTCTCCCATGGGAAGGACCCCACACTGGAGCAGGGGAAAAGTATGAGGAGTCCTCCCCCTGAGGATGAAGGAGCGGCAGAGATAGCATGTGATGAACTGACCGCAACCCCCATTCCCAGTCCCCCTGCACCACTGTGGGGAGAAGGTAGAGAAAATCAGAAGTGAAGTTGAGCCCGGGAAGAAGGGAGGGGTGGGAGGAAGGTGTTTTTAAGATTTGGTTTTATTTCGCATTATTCTACTCTGATTTGATTGGTAATAAATTAAACTAATTTCCCTGAGTCAAGTCTGTTTTGCCCATGATGGTAATTGGTGAATGATCTCTCCCTGTCCTTGCCTCGACCTATGAGCCTTTCGTTATGTTTTCTCTCCCCTGTCCTGTTAAGGAGGGGGAGTCATAGAGCGGCTTGGTGGGCATCTGGTCAACCCACCACAGGTAGCATCAAATACAAGACCAAAGCAAACAACGTAAGCTAGGAAAAGTCAGGCACTAATACAATTTAGATGATAGAATTTCCTGAAGATAAAGAGCTATATAGTGATTCACAAGAGAGAGTAACAGCTCAGCCTGTAAAAACCGTTTTGAAATACCAGGTTATTAAGGGAAATAATATTTGTGGGATTCCCATAGATTAAACTAGAGAGGGTTAAACTTTTAGTGATTTCCCGGTGCTGTACTGTATATCTCAGGGCCTTCTCTGCTTGCAGTATGTCATAAAATATTCTGTGCCACTAAAAGCTGTCTTGCTTTTATTTCCCATCAGTATTTCAGATTCCAGTCATTCAAACCAATGTATGAAGATGCACCTCAGGCACATACACACTTACTGGCAGGACTGAGACTTAAATATCCAGTTAATTAAACTCTGAATGGTTTCCCTTAATTTACATTACTCATTTGTTTACAAATGCATTAAAAAATGAAAATATCTGGAAAGCATTGCTTAGTATTGCCCTTTCATGCCTATCTTACCTGCCCTTTTTTATTTCTCAATGCTCCATCTGCTATGTCAGAGGTGCCAGTTATAAACTCAGTCACAAGCGTACATACACCTGAGTATTGCCAGCTGCCTTCTGTGCATGAAACGTTCTTCCTGAGCTCCTCTGCAGCATTGTTTTCTACTTTAGTGTCAAATATCTGCTAAAGACTTACTGCTGCCCTGAGGTTTATAAGAAAGTTGCTGACTTGCAGAAATAATAATAAGAAGTGTTTGGGAATAAAATCTGTTTAACTTAATTTAAAAAGCATCATATTTATTAATTACTTGCTACATCCTATCTTCCTAACCTTTCTTCATGGAAGTTTGCATCATAATTTTTCTCTTTTAAGAAACATTGAATACATTGTAAGCACAACCAGAAGTAATTTATTTCAAAACTGAAATCATTGCTCTGGTACTCTGGAAAGGCATAATGAGGCATAATGCTAGGTTTATTAATATACTTGTCTTTCCAGCTGAAGGCAGATTTTGAGAGTAAGAACAGGGACAGTTACATTTGTTCTCAGCCCATCTCCATTTCATTTACAAGTCTTCAGTTCTACAGACAGCATGGTCATCTGTCCTGCTAAATGCTTCCATCCTTTCTCTGCATGTTATTACAGTAGTGATACATATAGTGCTCATTAATGAATATAGTTTAGGAAGCACTTTATAGCTCATCTTGTTCTTTGTGAAAAATGTGCTTCACAACTTCCTCCTCAAAAGTTTCCTCATCAGAATGGCGTTATTGGTCTTAGAATTTCATAGCAGGGGATGGCACGGATTCTCTACCCCAGTTTTTAGGCTTGTTGCACTCCAAAATACACAATGGAAGGGCCTGGTTTTGTCATAGTAAGTATTTAAAGAACTTCTCTGCAAGAAAGTAGAACTCTGCCAAAAGCAAAGAAATAGTACAAATCAATTCCAGAAAGATAATGATTAAAAAGTACCAACCGTATAAATCGTCCGGGTAATAAGGGAAGAATTGACTTCATGCCAGTTTTGATGGTTAGCTTCCCGTTTATCCATATAATAACCAAGGATTGGTGAACCTCCACTGTACTTTGGTGCTTTCCAGCCAAGAGTCATTGAATGACCATCACAGTTCAGAAGTGTGATACCATGAGGATATGATGGACAAGCTATATGGAAATAAGCATTCTGAGAGTTAGGACAGAGTCTAAAACACTGCGTTGTAGAAGTTGTTAAGCATTTTTGTACTGCTTTTGTTTTCTGCAGTGTACTGCTATCAGTTGCATATCAGTAACAAAGCAGTTGTAAAGCTGCTAATCAACATTAATTTTATCTCCAAACATAAATGTGTAAGCTTTTGAAGCATCTGCCTAATGTGCTGCCCTCTCAGGAGACAGCAAGAAGGAATAGATGATCTTTGGTATGGAAATGGTAATGCCACCAAAAGTGTCTCCAGACCAAATATTATGCTAGAAGATTGAAATGGATCAGAAGATCTTATACTTGATAAGAACCAAATAAGCTGCTCAAGTACTTTTGGAATACAGTAAGAATCACCCAATAAGAAAAAAAAAAAAAAAAAGCTACGAACTTGAATGAAACGAAGTTATATGACTGTCTGATCTATGACCTTCGTGGTTTTCCCCTCCTATCGCTATATTATATGCCTACTTCAGACTGAGAGTGCTTTCTGCCCTATAAGGAATAGAAAATATTTAAACTTTCACTAGCTTAACCTACATTGAGGCAGAAAAAACATTTCCTTCTTGAGTTTACCTCCATGAGTTTACTCCCATCTGTAGCAGAAGCAGAAATGTCACCCAGACATCTTCCTAGAGATTAAGAAAACTGTTTTCCTGAGTTTTTTACACCCCTACTACTAGCAAACACCCTTTCTAGCAAGCACTGTTTTATATTTGCCCTCCGTGCATGAAAGTTTGCCCAAAGATACCCCTTTCTTGACCCTGTTGTGCTGCAACCAGTTCAGGCTAAGCTCCTGCCCCTAAAGCTCATCTCATATTTTCAGTTGAATTACCAGTATAACTTGAGAGAACGTGACTTACCTCATTCAGAAGAGAATATATTAGCAGAGGCTCTTAATACAGTCCCTGATCTTGTAGCTGTACTAGTGATCAGCATGAAAACAGATAGTAATCAGCAGAAATGGCCTTTTGTTAATTTTTCAAATGTGGTGTTATACTCAGAGGCCATAAAACATGGCCTTTGCAATTATTACCAGTTCTTGGTAAATAAGAATGACCATAGCAAACTCCTATATATGCCGTTAAAATAATGCTGCAGAAAGATTCTGTTCATGCTAATGTAAGTCACCTATAAATAGTCCTGCCAAATTCCTACCGAAATAGATAAAAGCCATCCACATCCCATAAGTGTGTGTAAGATCCACATGCTCTGTGTTTGGTGACATACTCCATGCACCCCTCATCTTCAAAACTCACAGTGACAAAATAAAAGGTGCAAGTGCATTTACAACATAGGGGTGATAGATGTGAAAGAGTTTGTACACCACCTACCCATATGAGACACACTTCGTCCTAAAAAAATCAAATAGAGTAAGTTTGTCAGTAACATCTCATCCAAATTTATCTTCTAACAGCCATTCTGATTTATAAATCTTTTAGAGGATTATTTCTGACAAGTATGCCTGTTGGTCTTCTTGTCCAAGAGATGGAAGTCATTCAGGTGAGGGAATGGTGTTCTATTTTAAATTTTTCAGTATGAAACTAAAATTGTGCAGAAATGAAAATTGGACCATAGTAGCCCAGATCTGCGTACTTTTTGTTCGAAATAATTTTCCAGCCCTCCACTCAGCATGTATCTTCCTACTGAAAGTTGCACAATGGATTGTTCTTACACTGAAATTTTGCTTGCAGGGTACCAGAGGATGTAGATTGTGCTCCAACCTGGAGTAGCCAAAGGGAATTTTCTGTTTGGTCCAGCCAGTTTCCTGAAACTTTTCTAAACTGAGCAGATTCTGCACTAAACTGATTTGCACCACTCCAAATCACCCAGAAGCTACTTGTCAAACTTAATCAAGATTTACAGTTTCTTTGTTACAACTGAGGAGCAGAAGGCAGCCTGGCTATTATAGTGAATCTGACCCAATATTTCTATCTGATATTATGAATAACTTTTTTTTTTTTAACAATGTCTTTTCTCTGTAGAACAGCCACATGCGAGAGCATAAACTTCACTAAGGGGATGTGCTTGATAGCTGCAAAATGTAGTGTTATAGCAAAAGAGACCAAAGGAGTTGATTGTTGAAAATATGTAACTCATTCAAGAAACAAGAAGCTGAGTTGCACAGAATCATACTTACTAAGGGCCGCCTGTACTGTTATAGCCTCTGACTCCTGTGAGTTTTCACTGAATCCTACAGCATTCACAGCTTTCACACGGAAGACATACTGCTCTCCAGTTTCCAAACCATGAACAACAAACCTAGGTTAAATAAAAATAGCATCACGTATTAGTATATATTTTACAGGAACCATTCTGTGCTGTAACATGAAATCTTGGCAACAATAAGAAAGCTCAACTTCATGAATGCTTCACAAAGGAAAATATTTCCAAGAGGGAAACCGTAATACAATGCTGTGATGTAGTACAATATAATTGGATGGGACACTGGAACAAAAGTCACAATATTCATTAAATTGCTAGTGCTGATCTACCAGGTAGAGTCAGATAAACTATAATATATTCCCTCTGAACTTTGGCTTGCTAAATTCTAATCTATTCTGGGAAGGGACTATATTTTTCACTATATTTTCATAGTCACTATCAAAAATAGCTTTCAGTTTTGATCTGAGGTTCTAGGTAATTATTGTAGCAGACAGAATAATCAGAACTATTCTATTGTAGGATATGTTAACATATGAACAAATGAAATGTTTTTCTTATTTTTGTGCTGTCCCAATCCCTTTGACCAAGAATTAGTCTCTACTTTTTCTTTGATCAAATTCCTTGACTACTTGATCAAAGGACTCAGCAGAATACAAAGTCACTCAAAATTAATTAATAACTGACAAAGTACACTAAACAACATGATGTGCTTGTCATATACCCATAAGAAAATATAAATTACACATCTAAACTTTGCATTTGGTGAGTGATTCCAATAAAAGTAAGCATGATTGTCACAAAGGAAATTACTTGAAGAATCACATAATGAAGTGTGATATTTTCAGGAGAGAGTAATAAAGCATCAGAAATAGACAGGGCTAGTGTCATGACAAGGGAACTAGAAATAGGGGCTACTGTCCTTTACCCATAGATGTAGCAGGTCAGGGAGCCCTGATGTTTCTGGGATAGGACACTTGGATTTCCTGCACAGCAGTGTCAGCAGTGGAAGCACTTTCCCCACAATGTTTATAGCAGTCATGGCCTGCCCTTTTGCCCCTATGTCCATGGACTATGGGCTCCAGGAGGAAACACCCTGGAAAGCTTTTGAGTTCCCTCGCCTTCTCATAGCCTTCCTCATGTGCATCAGGTCTGTTTACCCCATAATATAATTCAGACGTTAAGAAACGCATTTATTTTATGCTTACTCATGTCCAAGACATACCGAATCATGTCTCTAGAACCTGCTTTTATAACTCAAAGTCATGGAATAGACAAAAGAAACAAAAAGAGGGGGATGGGGAGGGGAGAAAGTCTGCCCTGCAATCTGAAAAGCTTAGCTCTGAGAGTTTGCAGACTGTTTTGCTTCACATTCATTCAACATTCACCTTCCATGATAACACCATTGCTTAGCACATAAATTGACTTAAAACTTTTCTGCAGTTTTCAAACCTCCCCAAAATACAGAAGTATTGTCAATACCTGTTATATTTAATAGGTTTATGGTTACTAGGTTCCCAGCGATTTGATCCCACCACAGAATAGTCAATGTAGTAGCCATATAAATCCTCTTCATGTTTTGGTTTATCCCATTGAACCACAACTGATGTTTTTGTATTCCTTGTGGCTACTACCCGACCAGGTGCAGATGGGACAACTAAGAAAAAGAGAGAAAACATATACTATTATGAAACACAGAAAAATAAAAGTAAGCTAAGGTAGATGCAACACTGTATACTTTTATCGTATTTAATCACTACAGCTATGACTTCTCCAACCATGTTAATATTGCTATATGATATATATTTTAGTATATTTTTTTCACTGGATAAGTAAGTCTGGATACTTCTATACATGTATGTATAAATATTTTTTTTTTCTATTTGTTTACTTAGAGTAAACTTACTCTAACATATAAGGCTCCCTACCTGTCTGATTTTATATAGGTTTTCTGAAGAGTGAGTTATAGGAGAACATGTTTTCAAGTATCAGTGTGGATAAAGGCATACAGATATGAAAATATTCTCTCTCAAATCTTCTCTTTCAAATATTGTCTCTCAAATAAGAGGTTTATGTAGAGCTTATGTCCCTGTAGCACTACTGCATTAGTAAGAAATAAACTGTAGAGGTGTGATATCATGAGTATTAAGAAATACTGCCTTCTAGTCAACTAATGACAACCCCAATCCAGAAAAGGCCAACTATTCAGGACAACTTTAAGCATATGTTTGAATGCTAAGTGTTTAGCTAAACTTAGCTAGATGGATTTCACAGAAGCACAGGAACATTGGTTGGAAGGGAACATTGGTTGGAAGGGATCTCCAGGGATCATCTAGACCAACCTATCACGGAGAGTGGGATTATCACCAACACTAAACTGGATTGTCAGTCACAGGTTTGTCTGAGTCTTGAAAACTTCTGACAATGGAGATTTCACAGTTTCCCTGCACAACCTCTTCCAGCATTGCACTTTTGCACCTTTTTCGCTAAGAGAGTATGTCCAACCTGAATTTACTAAGCTACAATTTGTGGCTGTTGCCTCTTTTTTTTGTCATCTGGCATTCTGAGAACAGTTCGTCCCCATTATCTTCGTAACACACCAAACTAAACAAGCCCAGCTACCTCTACCTCTCTCTGTGCTCAGGTCACAACCTCTAGGCCCCTGGCCATCTTGGTTGCCATCCAGTGGATCTCTCCAGTTCCTCTACATCCATAAGGATACATACATATCCATAAGACTAAGGGAGCCAGAACTGGAACCAATACTCCAGGATCAACCTCAGTAGCACCAAGCAGAAGTGGATAAAGCTTTCTTCAATCTGTTGACTACAGTTCTCCCAATGTAGCATAGTACACAGTTCACTTTACATGCAATCAAAGTTCACTGTTTATATTGATCTAAACACTGAATGTGCATAAATAGAACCACAAACATCAAAATCTAAACAGAAAAAAAAAATCTTAATAAGGGCCAACACATAGTCTGTACACTATAAAATATCTATCTGAGCTTTCCTAATGTAAGGAACTAAGGCAATGTCTCAGCCTTTCATGATAGGTTAAGAGAGGCATCCAGCACTTGCCTGTTGAAGGCATTCTAGTTTCCTCAGATTGATATATTGCGGAGAACTACAAGCAGCATGAAACAAAAGACAGGCAGCATTTTTTTCATTTAGTCTTTCAATCTCAAAATAAAAAATAATACATACTATTGTACTTTATGCAGTAAGTCTGTAAGATCAAATGGGTTCAGTTTGAGATAAAGGTACCTACATTTAGGAGTTTATGTGTAAGTGTCTACAAGCACATGTTCTTAAACTGCCATGATAGTCAAAGAGCTAGGGCTTAATTCAGTTACCCAAACAAATTAATTTAGGGCCATTTGAGAGCATCTGAGACTTCTTCATGGAGCTGCCAGATATGACTCAGTAGATACTGCATACCTACACCCCTCTGAAATAGCAAACTGAAAGCATTTGAAAAGGGACTAGATGTCTGTTTGACCAATTAAACTGAGCATCTGACCAGTGGTTGGTAGAGTCCTGAAAATGATTCATCTCACCCCAATGTAGACACTCCATAGCTGGGTGCTATGAGGCAACTTATGGCAACATCAGCCAACTTATCCTCCAGGCTCCAATTGCCACAGTGAGAGCAGAGACATCTAGAGCACCTGTAGATACCTACATGGAAACACCTAAATTTAGATGTTAATCTCAAACTGAATATTCTTTTAGCACTCAATTCAATTGCATAATATTATCATTTTGGATGGCCTAGGATACCCCATCCATCCTCTAGTTTCTGATCAAGAGAGAAAGCTACCCATAATTCCTGTGTAATGATTGCAATCCCCATGAAGTTGTCTCAGCTACCCTCAGGAATGTCAAATGGCACTATGTGCAGGCAACCAAAAGGAGCCATGTGTGTCTGATGTGTTTTAGCTCAGGTGGTAAACTCCATCTCTGAAAATACTCCTGCAGTTTCTCTTTAAAATAGCATCTTCTGCTTTCTGCTTTCAGCTATAGCTATGATTTATTCAGAATGTCTTGCGTTAACCCCTAAGGGATAACCTATTTTCTGTACTAAGTGAAATAAATACAGTATTTTTCTTCCCTACCTTGGGGAATATTGAATGGTTTAAATAATTTATATGCATTAATGAGACATCAAATCAAGAATACATAAAAGCAAAAGATATTTTTATTTCATGTATAGTTACAGATCAAGCTAAAGGTGATGGATTATATTTTTTTAAATTATGGTAAACATTAAGAAGACTATATCTATCAACATTTAGTGAACTATGGTATATCAGATACTGTAAATATTTCTTATATTTATAGCAAGTGTACTAGTAAGATATGTGCTCTCTCTTAAGGTGACAGCTGTCAATATATGGGGCTGTTTTATGTGACCTCTGCAAAACTGCAAGAGCAGACCAAATATTTGAGCAACAAGGTGAATAACCACTCCCTAAATTTTCACTTGTGGTTTTGAATGTGCCCCCAGGATAAACACTTCATTTTCATTTGGAAAGTTACCACTGAATATGTAGATGTATCTTCCCCTATCCCTGAAATCTACTCATCTGCATGCCACAGGAATTCTGCACCAGCAGTAATTTGTGACTTAGAATACTAAGAAAGAAACGAAAGGCTACTTTATCTAGCTGAAACTGTAGGGAATTAGGTAGTATATAATTACCTGAGCCAGACAATATAATTATCTAAGTTAGCGGTTAACCTGTATTATCCTATTTTTTGACAAGTCACATTAATAGAGCACTCTGAATAATGAATAACTAAAATTATTTTAACCTTTTAACAATTATTGGTCTCAGAAAGGAGACTTGTGGTCATTAGGAAAGTTTTGGAATGTTTCTAAAACTTAGCATCTTGGTCTTTTTTAAATCCTTCACTGTATTGAACACAAATCTATTTGATTACACTTATTGTAATTATACTAATCTAATTATAATGAGAGCTGTCTATCTCCATTTTATAAAATATCAGTTGTATTTAATATTAATGCCTTACAATTAATGCCTTACCAATGGTGTCTTGTGGTTGAATAGGTTTTGTAATTTCAGATGGATCACTGATGCCATGCTTGTTTGCTGACAAGACTCGGAAAACATATGATTTTCCTTCTGCAAGGTCAAACACTGCATAGCGAGGAGATTTTACTGCAACCTGTGCATTGACTCTTTGCCAGCTTCCACTGCCAACCACGGACTAAAAAAAAAAAAAAAAAGCTGTGAATCACTTCTGTGGACTGTCAAAAAATGAACATATTGCTGTATTGCATCCTGTCATGAATTTATTTAAGAGCTATAAGAGAAGGATCACTCTCAAATGTCTCGCTTTAACATATGCAAATTCTCATAGCTCATGCATTCCATTACTCTAAAAAAAGGTCTGAATACCTCACTGTCTCCCTGCCTGTCTAGACTTCAATATATGCACACTTGTACCTACAGCTAGCCTTCAGTTAGGGCCATGACTGTCAACGGTGATTGGTCCCAAAAGAATTACTCTCATGTCCTGCAAAACTCACTTGAACACCCAAAGGTTCAGTATAAGGCAAGCAAGTCGTAACCCAAATTCTGCAAAAAGTTACTTTATTCACTGCTTTATCTTTATGTATGCTGTTGAGTAAAGTCATGTCCCTAAAAGCATTCATCAAATGAAATAATTACTTTTGAATATTCTCAATGCAGCAGCTGAGCTAATCATCATCACAACTGCACATGGAAGAGAGCCAGCAAATCACCACTCTGAGAGAAGTCTGCTGTCCATTAGGTTCCCCAGATTCATGGAATATTTCAGCAATTTTAATAAAACCCAAGTGCCCAGTAAATAGTTTAATTAAAATTACCTTCAAGCACAGAAAGGTGCATACAAATTAAATAAAATTTTGGAGCAGAGAGTCTGGGAACAAAACCCAATAGACTGTGAACTTCTTAGAGGAGGAACAGTGTTTCATGGGTGCTCGGAAACTACCCTGTCTATAATAGGCCTAGTGTAGATAAATAATAAAAATGTAAACAGCTGGAGCCCATATATCAAAATCTTTTTCATAGATACTAAACTCACCTAGTGTTCTCAACAGAAAAAAAGAAATATAACATCCCTTTTCTTCATTATAAAAAGATGGAACACATGAAATAAACATTATTTTGCCATATATTTTACTTTCTGGCATGAAAAATGTTAATTGTTGCATTTCATTTTCACAAAGCAAAGAATCAATATCACATTTTATTCTGTAGTTTGATTTGATTTATCTGTTAAATAATGATTTTAAGGGAACATTGCTATACAGCGTAGAGAACTTGTTTCCATTTTGTGTTTCTTGAAGCCTTTAAAAATTCATTTTTATTCTTGAGGACTGAGTCTTCTTTATTTCAAATAAATTAATTAGAATTTAATTACAAATTTAGCTTTTCTAAATGAAGAGATGACGGTGGAAAGCAAAAAACAAACATTCACCTATGAACTGACTGAGCTATTCATATATATGTTATTTATATGCAAAAAGATTTTAGATTAAGGTATTAATTAGTATAATGAACCTTTATTTCTAATAATAGCCTTTTAGTCTTCATTCTCACTTTTCCTCAGTAAGTTTGGCATTTAATTAAGACTTGTTTGTTCATCATTGTCATTGCTCTACACTGTTTCCAGAGCTATATAAAGCTATTTCTTTAAAAGAGATACGTATATTTTCCAACTCATACTTAGAATGAAATTCAGCTAACCAAGTGTAGGTGTCCACTCAATGGAAATCTACATCTTAGCTTTTTATCTGGGCTATTTCTGCATGTTCTGGAAACAATGAGATATTTTCATGCCAAGAGCTGGTTCAAAATCCTTAAGTCAGTGTGCTTGAAATTTATAAATAAGAGCAATGTATGCCACTGGGAATAAGTACAAAGAAGACATGCTATTTTTTATTGCATAAAAGGAAAACTAGATACTTATTTCCATGGAAATTTTCATTACTTCTTTTGAACGTGAAGGGCAGAGTAGGAGAAATCATCGACATGCTTGCTGGAAAATTGAACTAGTGACTGGACTTCACTTTACACTGCCCTGGTTTTGGCTGGGATAGAGTTAATTTTTTTTCCTAGTAGCTGGTATAGTGCTGTGTTTTGGATTTAGTGTGAGAAGAATGTTGATAACACACTGATGTTTTTAGTTGTTGCTAAGTACCCTGCTAGTCAAGGACTCTTCAGAGGCTGACAGGGAGCATAGCCAGGACAGCTGGCCCAGCTGGCCGACGGGGTATTCCATACCATATGATGTCATGCTCAGCATACAAAGCTGGGGAAGAAGAAGGAAGGGGAACATTCAGAGTTGTCCTGGTTTCGGCTGGGATGGAGTTGATTTTCTTCCTATTAACTGGTATAGTGCTGTGTTTTGGATGTAGTATGAGAATAGTGTTGATAACACACTGATGTTTTAGTTGTTGCTAAGTAATATTTACGCTAGTCAAGGACTTTTCATCTTCCTGTGCCCTGCCAGGTGCGCAGGGGGCTGGGAGGGAGCGTGGCCGGGACAGCTGGCCCAGCTGGCCA
>NW_009220790.1:55847-76465 GCF_000690835.1 Fulmarus glacialis | reverse complement strand
TTTCCTGGAGATGGCTGAACACCTGCCTGCCGATGGGAAGTAACGAATGAATTCCTTGTTTTGCTTTGCTTGCGTGCATGGCTTTTGCTTTCCCTATTAAACTGTCTTTATCTCAACCCACGAGTTTTCTCACTTTTACCCTTCCAATTCTCTCCCCCATCCCACCCTGGGGGGTGAGCGAGCAGCTGCGTGGTGCTTAGTGGCCGGCTGGGGTTAAACCACAACAGGAGTGATGGCGTTTGTCTTCCCAAGTCACCATTACGCGTGATGGAACCCTGATTTCCTGGAGATGGCTGAACACCTGCCTGCCGATGGGAAGTAGTGAATGAATTCCTTGGTTTGCTTTGCTTACGTGCGTGGCTTTTGCTTTACTTATTAAAATGTCTTTATCTCAACCCCCAAGTTTTCTCACTTTTACTTTTCTGATTCTCTCCCCCATCCCACCAGGGGGGAGTGAACGAGCGGCTGTGTGGGGCTTAGTTGCCAGCTGAGGTTAAACCACGACACTTTACACCTATTTGTTCAACATTCAGCAGATAATGGATGATGAAGAATGTAAAGACGGGCCATAAAGGTCTTTTGAAGTGGAGATTTTGATGTGACTGAGAAGGAAAAGACAAGATGGGGGCTGCAAAGAGAGGAGTGATGTGAACAGAATGATCGGCTGGGAAATGAACTTTGGAGAAATGTGCTGAACAGATGTGAGAAGAAAAAAAATTGCATGATAAGGGCCTGAGAAAAGGCTGTCAAAATATTCAAGATGCAAATTGAACGTGTGGCAGTTTTATGGATAGTTTTAGTGTTTGTGGATCATTAAAAGGGGGCATATGCTAGAGGCATAATTCATAAAAACTAAGTACAGCTTGGCATGTAAGAGTTTTAGAGGTCAGGTATGAGGCCCAATTTACCTATTGGGGAAACTTTGTAGCAAAGAGGAAAGATTATGACCTCTGGCTGTAATAAAACATTCTTAATTTAAAAACCTGGCTCAGGAATAGATGTATCTAAATCTTAGCAGCTTAGATGGGAGAAGAACAAACCTCCCTTACTGTGATCACTGAAGTCCCCTGTCAAGTCAAAGGGAAAAGGAAGGCAGCCATGAAGACTATCAGAGAGCAGTGAACCTGAGACAGGCATCTATCTCTCCACTGACCTTACAGGAAATAAATTGGAAATGTCAGGGTATAGCAGAGGGTGCCGTAAGCCTGCAAAAAGGAAAGTGAGGATCAAATTATGAGTCACTGTTTATTCCTTGCTCTACCACAGGGCTACCAGAAACTTCCCTTTAATACAGGCAGACTGCAAACTTCCAGTCTTGCCTGTAGGATTGCGAAATCTTAAGATGTTTCTTTTCCATTAAACCGCTACCTTACACAAGTAGTTTGTTCTCATTTTAGACAGCAGTAAGCAAATAGCACAGGGGCATCCTTTTCCCTGGACCTTAAATTTCAATGCTCATTAAATTATGTAGTAAGACATTTGATTGTCCATGCTTCTCTAACATCCCATTACCAAATCCTGCGAGACCTCAGAAACCGTTAGTTTTATTGTTCATTCTGTAGTTCTAAAAATGAGTTGAATGTAATTGCACACAGCAATGAAACACCTCACAGCCGAATGCCACTGCACAGTACAGTACCTTCTCAATGAAATATGTCAGTGGCTCCCTGCCACGGGGAACAGGTGGATCCCAGCTGAGTACAACATATGTTTTGCTGATTTCTGAAGCATGTACATTGGTGGGAGGGCCTGGAATCTGAATATCGCCTGGAAGAGTAATAAATGTAGCGAGTGTTAAACAGCAGATTAACCCCTGGGTCAGCACTCATGCTACAGCTCATCTTTCTGAACTCCCACCCTGTAGTGCAATGCTCAGCTATTAGGGGCTACGATATCATCTGTGCAGTTCACTTGCTCACTTCAATTAAATTTTGAGAAATGAAGCATCAGGTATTAAAAGTTAGTTATTTACTCTTTCAGTAAAAGTTAAATATGCCTCCTGAAAACCCATGCATTTGTCACACTTTGTTTTTTTGATCACATTTGAATTACTTCTATCTGCTGGGCAGAATGCCTTGTAAAAAACCTAGACACTATATGCAAATAAGAGATATTTTTTGATCAAAGACAGAAGTCCAAAGAGTTATTACAAGAAATTAGACTAGAAGAAGATGTCTGGAAGGGAAGTACAGTAAGGAGAAAAGCAGCTTAAAACAAAGCAGAAAGCAGAAAAGGAAGAATGTATTAGCAATGTATCCTGTAACGTGATAGTACTAACCAGCCGTATAGTCTAAAGCACTTCTAAAAACTGTGGATCAGAGACATAAAAATATGTCACCAGCCCTCTGGTGACTCCACCAGTTGGTGTGGCCTGATCAAACCCTGCTCCCCACTCACCCTGCAGGGTTACCAGGAATGTGAGGCAGGACCTGCGTACCCTGGGCCAGGCTGGAGGAAATCAGCGTGGGCCTTTGTGGTAATGCTCACCCACCGCAGCATGAGAAGCCGGTTTCGCTATCCGAGGGATTACAATGGTGTAAAACAGCACTAGATAGGAGTTTGGACCTAT
This sequence comes from Fulmarus glacialis, assembly GCF_000690835.1. Lineage (NCBI taxonomy): Eukaryota > Metazoa > Chordata > Aves > Procellariiformes > Procellariidae > Fulmarus > Fulmarus glacialis. The sequence goes on along the minus strand of NW_009220790.1, from coordinate 73,896 downwards.
GATGGACAGCTTCAGGCATAGCTACATGGCCCTGAAGAAACTTCCTCTTGGTAATAGGTCATAAATAGCAACTCAGCAGATACCTACAAATATTTTATATTTATGGCTTGCAATAGAGAAAGCAAAAAGTTTCATTCTTTTAAGGTATGTTTTGCCACTTCTCAGGCTAGCAAGGAGCATATATCCTCTAAATGCTCATGATTTGACATTAAAAGAGAGAAAAATATTTCAATAATAACCTCTAAATCCTGGAAGTGATGTTTTAACAGTTTATAGCATCTGTAGAACAAACCAGGCTCAAAATGTACACTGAAGTTATTTCATCATACATGTTTCCCAATCAAAACCAGACTTTTTTAAAAGCAAACTGACATATTAAAAAAATGTATTTTCCCTCAATGCTTTCTATATTTGCTTTCCTACAAATACACTTTTTCTTTAAGAAAGGCACATGAATCCGCTAAGTTTAAGTCAAAATTGCCGACATACAGTCAAGACAATTACAATAATCCCTCACAGCATAATGCATAAAGTCAAAAGGTTTCCCATTGGTTTCACATAACTAAATCTCAACACATTTTCTTACATACTTGAAAAACCCAAAGCTGACATAATTTGTAATGATATAACATCATGGTACAGATGGTCTCAGAATGGAAGAGAAGCACTGAAAAGGAAATCCATTTGTGATCTATGAGATCACTCTTTCAGAAATGGTCTCCAATCTTGCAGTTGAAAGTAATGATCTATATAAATAATGGCATTTGTATATTCATACTCCTTTACTAAATACGCAACTTCATGAAATAGAAATCCAAATATTATTATTCGTGCTTACACCAGAGTAGCCGTTTAATATTTCCAATCATTCTCAGGCAATCCTGACAGCAGGAGTATGTTCTTGGAAGCCAAAAAAATAAGACAAATGTATTCTGATCCTATAATGTGGTTCTGATCCTATAATATCCATATCAATTCATTTAGGGTACCATTGTAAAAATAGAGAAACTTCATCTGTCCCTCTTGTCCACTGGAGAAAACATTTAATGTCTGATTCTCCTTCGAACTACACCTGTTCTCAGTTGGTTCTTATTTTACTATATTATTATTTGAGTTACAGCTTTATAATCTTTGTGGAAAAGAGTAGGCAGAGGGGTTTTTTTACTACTTAGCTATTATATTTAATATTTTTGACATTTCAAGTGAAAAGAACATCATTATCCAAGCCCCCCAAAAAATCACTACATATAGAAACAACCAAAGATAGAAGAAATTCAGGCTTTATCTCAAAGGTTGGCAGTAATCTCTCCAGCTCTCCTGAGAAAAAAACAATATTTAATGTATAACCTTAACCTTAAGAACAACCTCTCTATTCAGGCAGATATATTAATTAAAGAATTGGGATTGATTGCATATGTTTCTATGAAAATGGAAATAACTTTCTCAGATCATCAAATTCAGTCTAAAAAGCTATATTTAGCTCCCAGAAGGATAGGAGGAAGGGAAATGTGAGCGATCAAATGCAATGTTCAGCTGTTTAAACTCAGCTTAGCACTAGCCAAAGCAAAAAGTGAGGAGACGCTGTCAGCACATAATGAAAGTAGTGCTGTTGAGGGTGTGATATCCTCTGTCCTTTTAGACCTCACCTTTCACTTGTGTTCTCTCGTGCTTGCAAGCCATAATATCTGTCTTTATTATTATAAAGAATTTACTCACTAGGTGGATTTCTTTTCAAGCTATGTTTCTAATTATAATGCTAAATTCCTGCGATATAAACAGATGGACTGAAATCATAGAAATGTTACATACCTTCAAGATCATCCTTACTGATCACAATCTTTCGCCCTTCATCCACATGAATAGCTGTAATCAAAATTTTCAGTTAGTTTCTTGAACCAGTTTAATATAGTTACAAATTTTGCAAATTATTGTTCATCAGCTGTTCAAAAGCCTGTATACCTCTATTTCTATAACCCTGTTATTAAACCTTTCCACAGATGGAGTCAACTCAAAGCCATACACTGCTTCATTCACTTTTACAGAAAAACAGAGCATGGTAAGACAGTACTAAAAAGCAAGAATCATACTCACAGTAGATGGATTCAATTCTGTGGCAGAGTAGTAAACAATTGTATCATGAATTGGACTTTTGTTATAGGAATTAATCATAAAGCTGATGGAAACATAGCATATTCAACTCAAATTTTACAAGCAACATTGGGGCAGTGCTCTGCAGTCTTCATAATGAGTTTAATTCCCCTCTGAGTAAAAGAAGCACACAAAACAGAAGGTGTGCAAGTACACAGGGGTTTAGGACACAGCTAAATCAATAAAACTACTCCCCAGAGCAAGCCAGCTTACTCTATTCATGGAGAAGCTCTTATAAGGCTCCTTTGCAGTCTGCAGTGGCCTTAAGCACAAGACCAGCTTTCAGAAAGAGCTTGTTCATTAGATTGATTTTTTCCATCTGCCAGAAAAGTCACAATATCAGACCCCTCCCTGTAGCATGGGGGCTTTGTGCCAGTACTGGCTCTTCAGTGAGAAAAAAAGATGTGGAAAAATACAACAGTCTGTGGGCTGGTGAATTCACATGACAATTTTTTTTTCTTTAACTGAAACAGACATATTCAATAGCTTTTTCAAAAGTTACTACCAGCAAACGTAGAAGTTTATGGGATCTGAGAACCCATCTCCCAGTGCAAATGATACAAGCTTCCAGGGCATATTAGCTCTTTTGAAAACTTTGTTCCTTGTGATAATGATTGTCTATGTTTAAAGCTAAGCAAAAACAGCCATAATTGAGATGGAGTCCCCAGGTCCTGCCAAATTGTCTTGTATGGACTTTGCCGTTGCAACTACATCCCCCACACTGAAATTAGTGATGTATTCAATCAAAGGAAGAAATAAACTCTGCTCTTTAGGTTAACTAAGAAAACAGAATCTGAAAAAAAAAAAAAGATCAAATATTCAACATCTGTTTCAGCCTTGCATAACCTACTTTGTGTTCTCTCCAGGTCAACGGGGTCAAGAGCTGCAACTGGTTCAGAGACTCGAGAAGGCCTGCTAATGCCAGCACTGTTCACTGCTCTCACACGAAATATGTAAGACCGTCCCTCGTAAAGACCAGTCACAGGATACTTGCAGATTTTTACTGGAGCATCATTGCACTGGACCCAGTTTTCCAAACCTACTTCACATCTTGGAGTAGCAGAAGACAGCGTTTATCAGTATCATCCCACAATAAATATATACCATGCTACACACATCAAGTCAGAATAACAGAAGTCTTTCTCAGAGTTGAGGAACTAAACCATACACCTCATTAATGAAAGTCACACATTTTCCTCTGATCAGAAAACCAATTCCCAACTTGCTCATATTTACTCATAATGCAATTGCAAAGGTCATTTTTCTTGCGTGTTTTTTGACCTTTTCAACTCTCTCTGCTTCCCTTCCATTTGGTTCTGTCCATTGTCATCTAAAGAACAAGTTATTCACTTTTATTTTTAACGTGCATCTCCACAGAACACGCTGAAATTGCAACATTCACCTAATCTTTTCCATCTCTTTCTTGTCTTATTTTTAAGCTAGGATCTTTGTGCTTTTTCCCTCCAACAATGGTTGGGCCACAGAGTGTAGGAGTCATCAAGAAGCAGAGTGATGTCCTCATCCTGGCTCCTTTGTGTGTACACATCTGTTTGGTGTGCTACTAATATAAACTTTTGTGGAGAAGACTGCCTTTTGCCCTGACAGTACCAGCAAAAATAGGGTCGTGATCAAGGGCTCCTTGGTGCTGCAGTAACCCAAGCAAAATGTCTAAAGGCACAGCTGACTAGTTTATACACAAAATAGGTGAAATACTCCCATGATCTATGCACTGCACAAATTGGATATAAATGGTGGAGTTCCCAGGGCTTAAGTTAATTTCCTCATACTGACTGCCATTCATAAGCCAACATTTTCCAGCAATTCCCAGACAGTTGTCTCTCAACCGGACCAAATTACAGGGTAGCAAATAGCAATGAGCTGCAAATGTTGCTTTTAAGTGTAGAGCAGTATACGTTGTGAAATCATTTTGGTAATGTTTTTGTTGACCGACAGTTTCAGACACTAAGGATCAGATGTTCTGCTCTGGCTGCAAGGGGCAAGCATGGACTTCAGTGGGAAAGTCACGCAAAATAGCGCTTGGATCCCCTGCTCCTGGGCTGCCTGCACTGAGCTGAAACCTCAGCAAAGTGCAAAGCAGGCTGGAGGAGAGAGGACTGCCATTCTGATTTAAACTACCAGCTCCTGGGAACCCATGCCTTAAGCTCCTGGTGTACCACAGTTAAGGCAGAAATAAAAAGATAATGTAAGAATTCCTAGGTTTCAGCTTTCGCAGTATGCAGATTAAAGAGACTAAATCTAATTCAAGATGCCTATGGATTCTGGCTTCTATAAATTAAATATTGCCAGGGCCCATTTTCTGATTTGGCCACATCCATGCTATTAAACATTTTTAGTGTCTGATAAAGTGTGGCTGCCTGCAAATGCTTACTGGGAATGGCCCCTGGGCCTTGCTAACTCCCAGATTGTGCCCAGAAGTGCCTGGGAAGGTACTAGATCATCTGGGCTAAAAGTTTGCCAGGGAACAATCTAGTAATTTAACACAGTAGGCAACTGAGTTCCAGCGCCTAGGGTCTGTAAAAATATACCTAAAGAACCCACGTATTGAAGGATGGTATTTTTTTTTCTTCAGTATATACATGTTTTTGGCAATGAACAAAATTAAATAAATCCCAATATTTACATACCTGTCAATAAAATATCCAATGACTGGACTTTCACTGGTTGTGTTTGGTGGTTTCCAAGTAACAATAACATAGTCTCTGTTAACATCATGGCATTTAACATCCATCGGTGCCCCTGGTGCTCCCGCGATCAATGCATCAGCATCTGGACCACAAACAAAAATAAATCAGTTTTGACCCTGACTCCTCTGAAATCTACCACAAAGACAGAAGGGAAGATTTCCAGTTCACTGTGCTACTTGTTTATGTGAATGGGAGCCCAAAGATTTCAGCACACTAATTCACTGCACTAATGAATCAGGCCCATAATGTCTATATCTCCACATAGATAAAAATGGTCAGGGATATTTTTGAGGGCAGAAAAGCAGTTTAGGCATCAAACACACATTACTTTTCATGAGAATTAAAAGCCCAACTACCCCATGTGTTTTTGATGCTCTTTCCCACTGAAAGCTGTAGCTCAGTGGGTTACTGATCAGACCAAGATTCTCAGTAAAGAACATGTAGCTAAGGAAAATAAATCTCCTAAAGAATAAAAAATTTGCAGACTCCTGGTACATTTCTAAGGCTACTTTTTATTTAAAGTCTTACAATACCAACAGGCATAAATAATCAATGTTCCACTGTTAAGATACCTTTCTGCAGTTTCATTTTGAGAGGTGTTGACTGATGTGGACCCACAACTCCTAATGAAGTCTCTTAACAGGTAAAGTTCTCTCCCTTCAAAGAAAGGTTTCTATAACACAAAAACATCCTGTATAGAGTCTAAATTTATAGAGTCTAATTGCAATCAGTTGTGAGGTGGCTGGTGCTCAGTATCAGATCACAGTCTACATGAAAAAAGGCAAGAGAAAGGCCAACGGAGGACACTAGAGATTCCAGAGGGCATAGCTCAAGTCCAGAGTCCTATGCATGCAAAGGGATCAGACGTAGTATAAAATGGACAATAGAGGTACCTAAAATTGACCCACCACTACAACAAAAACTTCTAGGAAAGTTATTATACATTAGTGGGCCTTTTTCACCTGGGTACTTTCTTTCTTAGAAGGTAATTGGGAAATAGAAAGCTTTAGCAAATTGTTTCCAATGAGATCAGGGTGGCAGAGTAGCTAGTTCAGGACATGTTGCAAAGCTGATGAAGCCTTTGCACTAGGCCCGTGAGGAAGATGGATCTCAAACCCCTGAAAAAACATTCATGTCCCTCCACCCCACACAAACTCTCTGGATGACATTTCTGCAAGACACGTATGTTCCAATACATTTCAAGAAGAACGAGGTTTAAAATTAATACAGCTCCAATGGCTTCAGTGGGGCTGCTCCAGTTTGCCACCATCAAGGATGTTGTCCAATGTATTTAAGAGAGTGAAAGAACTGCTCAGCCAGAGATATTTTCATCTTTCAACGAAAAAAGTAAAAACTAAGTTCTGCTTACAGGTGCATGTGGAAGCTCATTCTCCCTTCACTGAGAGTTGTGCATGCAAATGTGAGGGAAAATTCTGACTTTTATTCTATTTTAATATATTTACCTCCTTTTATCTATGTCCCTTGTGAAAACTGTATTTCTTCAGTGAGTTAATTTCTTACTTTGCTTCTTTTCTCTGATTATTGAGATGATTATGGTGACTGGTATAGTGGTGGGAATATTTCTTTTGCTTTCTCCTGTGCCTCCTCCTAAAGCCAGGCACAGGATATGAGAATGCCCAACAAGGCTCATTCCCAGTTGGCAATCTCTAGAGCTAAAACCATCACAGTGAGGACTGGTAGTAAGCAAAGATGTTTATTTCCTAACAGGAAAGGAGATGGCAAAGAAAGAAACAAGCTGTTTCTTCACAAGAATGATTTCTCTGGTTCTTCAGGAAAGAAAATGTCCTCAGGAGCGTGCTTCTCTTGAAGCTCCCCATTCATATAAGGTGACTTTTTTCTAGCAGACTATTATATAAATCAAATTACTATGAAATACCACAAGGCTGGATTTCTTTTGTATTTCAGTCAATACAAGGGATTGTTTAATAAAAGTAATCTTTCTACTGCTCTTTTTAATTTCTCCCCAAGAAACAGATGAAAGGTTTACCTCTGACAAACAGGTATGCACTGTATTCGCTCACTCCACCTTTTGTAACCATGCGCAGGGTGTATAAACCTTCGTCATCTTTGTTGAGATGGGTAAAGGACAGAGCTGCCTGGCCTTCTCCAAAATACAGCTTTGTCCACTTGGAGTCCTTTATCAGCACATCTGGAAGAGAAGACCCATCAGACATGTTACTATGCTGGCCAGAACAATCCACGTCCTAGTGCAGCTCTGTGTTAATGAGGACACAAACTAACCTTTATGCCAGCTTTATTCAGAGTGATGGTGCTTTGATGCTATGAAAACTCTACAGAGAGTAAGCTGCATCTCTCTAAACTTATTTCATCAGTGAATTTTAGAGAATATAAGGTCTCAGACTACCCTATGCAGTGCCAACAGCAGAATTTCCATCACTATAATTTTTAATACACTGACAGAGAAAAATATTATACACATTTTGAAACAATGACATGAAAACCTGCCATAGCCTGTAATGAATGCAGGGTGGAACTCTGTTTCATTTTTAATAAGTTTTGCTACCTGTTCAGGTTAAATGTCAGATTACTCAATTTCTTCCTCCAAGTTTAAAGACCAGATTTCAGTTTAATCTGAAGACTGCTATAAATATACACCAAATTTAAATCTTCAAGGCATGCCTGTTGAGCAGTGAATAAAATTAAATTTGAATCTCTCACAGGTGAGAGGTGGTGACCCATTATTAATGCAAATTAATCTGATTGCCTAGTGAAACCAGAGCAGAAGAATGAGCAGGATATTTTATGCTAGCCAAGGGACTTTCCCATATCACCCTTTTTAATAATTGATTGGATTATTTTTGATTTTTAACTCCCTAAGACCTATTGCATACTAATTTATTGTAATCAGTGCAGCAGAACTGCATTTAAAGGAGCTGGATATCTATAAATGTTTATTATTCTATTGCTTAAATACACTTTGGAGCAGACACTCAAACAATTGCGAAGAAATCGGTTTTCCCACCTACCAGCTGAATTGCATAAGAAGGTATAAAGAAATGACACACATTCAGATAATAAAGCATCTGGAAGACAGACGCTACTAAAACTTACAGCAGTACATTACATAATCACCTAAGCATACAGCTGTTTTCTGAGAAGTGTACAATTAAATTCATTTACATTCCTTCCCATGAGATCTTTCATCACGAGATTTTTACCTAGAAAATCTGCATCTCCCTTTTCTGTCATGCATGTCACAATGGTACTGAGACTTTGTGTAGAGAGACATGAAGCACTTTAAATGAAATCAGAAAATGTCTTCACCTAGAAACTTTAACCAATGCATGAGTTCTGTGGAAAATCCTGAAGAAAAAGCAAAGTTGAGTGACCAGTACCTCTGAAAAGCAGGTCACTTACTCAGACTCCAAATTTGAGTGGAATGGTAGACACTCTAGTTTGAATATATAGAAGCTGTAGGCAAGCCTGTATTGTCTTTTAAGGCCAGAATCATCCATTTCCACCCTTTATGTGTACCTGAAATGAGAAACTGAGCAGGCAGTCATGTTTTGTAAGAGCAGAAAAACTTCTGTCCTTCACACAAGGCCAAAGACCCACCACATCCCCTAAGAAAGCAGGCGCTCTTGTTTTTAATGCAGTCTGGATGGATGACTTTCTAGATAAGCCAGGAAGAGGAGTAAATTTTGGAGGCTACAAACATATTCAGAAGTTCTAATAGAGCAGGTATTCATGCACCTGCCATCACAATAATATTACAATTACAGGGTCCCACTACTGCATTCAAATTCCCAGTCTATTCACGTGTTGTGCTCTGTCACTTCTCCCACAATTTACCAAAGAACAAACCTGCAGGAGACTAACCCTCGGAGGCAGTGCGACTCAAGCCTCACATACTGTTTTCAGTACATGAGATAATTTTCCTAAAACATTGCTATGCTGAAAATTCATATAAATAGTGGGGAATTACTATATACTGAAGCTTCTTTTCATCATGTATTTTGGTCTGCTGAAGTTTCAACTAAATTCTGCACTCCGTGATTTTTCCCTCTGAATTCAATTATTTTATTCTAGATTACAATATAAATGGCTGCAGAATCCTGGTGCATATAGCTTTATAATGTCTATATTACATTAGAGATCAATAATGGAAATCTCCTGTTACCAGCTGAACTCATATCCAGATTAGATATATGTTCCTGAAGTATTATTTTGATTTAGTTCTTTCAGTATCTTAAACTGTTCTAAGTGAGCTGTGAATTATAGACATCATATTCATGTTTGTCAGATCCCAAACCACTTTGGAGAATTTGATTCAGTTGACTTATATGCCCCTAGGAGTCTAGTAGACATCCTCAATAAGGTTCACTCCCGTAAAACTTAACGTTGGAAAAACACATATTTTTTTTGTGTATAATTATTAGAAGTAAATCATACGTATCCACCTCAGGGCTTCAGCTGTTATTATTTGATTAACACCAGCTGAGAAATTTTAGGAAAAATATAGTTTGTCTTAATGCAAGAGTAGAATTAAGTATTACCTCTCAAAAAAAACCCAGAACATCTAAAGCACATGATGTTGAACAAATTATTAACCTTCTCGTTATTTACATTTATGCATTGCCTCCAGCTCTCAAGAGACTGAACACAGGGAACTGTAGAACATAGCAAAGGTTCATAGTGCATGAAGTCCTGCTGCGTTTAGGAACAAGTTCTGCCAGTTGATGCACTTGTATACATCTTGGAAATATTATGATCCATGTATGTGCAACGAAGGACAAATCTAACCTTGTTTGTATCATCTTATTTCCTGTAACATAAGTAGAATAATGGGATGAAAGCCTATCTGACTTACTACAAAAACCTATTGGCTTCAAAGAGACCAAGTTTTCATCTCAGGTTTTTGCAGGGAAGGTAAACTTAAGTCAAATAAGGAGGAAAACAAAGAGCGTAATATCAGTACATATCAGTATCTTGGCATCATGAAGGGTTAAACTGAAGGGTTAAACTGAAAGGGCCGTAAGCTTTTGTTCACCTATCCATAGTGCAAGAACAATTCATGTTGGATGAAAAGTGGAACAATATGGGGTATCCTTTGAAAATTAGCAGTTCATCATAGCTGCAGTTCCAAACCCAACATTTCAGAGGTTTGGCACCTTGAGAAACTGGGCCTAGTAGGAGACAAAGTAAAGGTACCATTGAAACTGATGACTTACCTCAGAGTGAGATGAGCGATTATTTATAGCGATTATAAATCCCTGTACACTTCAGTGGAAACAGAATCTGGGTTCAGGGATGAGCCTTAGATTTTAGGTTATTCACCAAACAAAAAAGCCATTCTTATTATTTCATATTTTTTGTTTTAGTAACATCTAATAGTTCCATCACAACGAAGTATCCACAGTGATAGACAAATAGGAATGAAACAATAAGTAGCAGTCCATTCCCTGAAGGATCGGATGCGAATCTATGTAAAACCACGGTGTACATGAAACAAAAGGCATAACTAGCAGCAACAAAAGCATCCCTTTTCTGATTTTCCTAATTCTGAATTTTCTTGACTTTTCTTGACTAAGAATCTTACTGTCACTTCATAGTTTATGCACCACATTTTGTCAGCTATGGAAATTTCTGCCGGCTTGCCTGGGAGCAGTCTGAACATCAATCTTGGGAGTTGACCATTCTCAAATGTGGTCCCTTTGGGAAAAGGTCTTACCGTTCACAAATAACCAAGGCTTTTCTTAAACCCTCAGGCAGAATATTTATTTTAGAATCCTACACAGAGATTGTGGTTGTTGAAAAGTGGTGAGCTAAGTATCTACAATAGCCTGCTATCCATTAAACTTTAAGTAGTTAGTTTTATGTTTCAAGAGCTTTTTTTGGAGCGGTGAACAAACACTGCTCATGCAGGGTTTGTGTACCATCCACCAGAGTATATGATATGCTTCAGTGGTGTTATTTTCAGTACTTCCAGTTAAGACCACTTCACTTGGCATAGCTTAGTTTTTCACTGATAAAAGAGCAACCTATCAACATGGCACTTAAACAGCAAAGCAAAGGCATGTGTTTCAGGCCTGGCTCCTATCAAAATTTCTGAACTATACATTAAATTGATTTTAATATAAAATTCACAATAAATACTGGAGCAAGATGGAAGTGGAAACCCACGCCCACACCCACACCTTCAAAGTTTGTATCACTGCAAAGTAAAACTTTAATTTACTGCTCTGTGAGTACCCTTCAGCTCAGTGGTCACAGCATTCAGTTATAAACCATGGCCAAATCTAGGAAGTGAGTTTAGATCTCCACCTAGTCAGTAAATGTCTTAACTATTGTGTTATTACATAATATGAGATTACCTCCTGTTGCTGTAAATGTGTGCTCAAGAAAAGGTTGACCAAGTCACTTAATTGAAAGAGAGTGCAGGTCTATAAATTCTAACTAGAGATACTTGTTTGCTCTATTCCAAAGTTAATTCTGAGAATCTTATGTTCTAAGCCTGATCTGTGTCCTCAGTGTTTCCTCCAGCATTTTCAAGGTAGGTTCTATTCAATGTACTAACTTACCATCTCTATACCACTCAGCACGAGGTCGTAGTCTTTTCAGGTCTGGGGTGATCAACATAGAACACTTCAGGGTCAGTGTTTCACCTTCAGTTCCAAAGGTGACTCCAAACTTCTCCAGAAACTGGACATCAATGTGGGTGAAGCAAAGGTCGTATGACAGGGGCACTATGCATGAGAAAATGAAAACATTCTTCTGTATAAGTAAATTGTACTTGGCACAAACAGATTACTGTCGTATCTGAAGAGGAGATGAGCGCTCTATTATACTGTATGCTGATCTAGAAATGCAACTGGGAAAGCAAAAGCATCTAGACAGCTCCTATTGTAACTGAATGCTTAGAAAGCAAAGCCAGAAGCAGCAAGTTGTATGTTGTATCCAATTTTCTCATCTGTAAAACATTACTCTGGTAAGAGTACATAAACTATCTAAGCAAAAAGAAAAAATGCTTACAGTGGAAGGGCATTATCCCAGCTGGGTGAGGCTCTTCATCCCCTCTGAACCCTATAAATAAACATACAATAAACATTCAATGACATGAGCATGATATGTATTTCTTGTTTTAATCATGAAGTAGGACTTACTTCGCACAATCACAGCACAATTAGTTGATGCCTGCCCGTGGACATTTGTTGCAACTGCTGAATAGGTAGCAGAATCATCAAAATCAGCTCTGAAAAGGGGAAGGAGGAAAACAGATGACTCTTTATGCAAATACAAATTCTCTTAATGATTGATATTACAAACCAAGCTACATCAACCCCGAGGAAAGTGTATAAAGCTCTTTGCTGGTGTCACACCGTGCAAGATGTTGAAGAAAGACAATCAGAAACCCGGTACTGTTTTTTACTGCAGATTTATCACAGCTTAGTGTGCAGGCTGCATTAACTTGAGCAAACTGGACATGACCTTTAGACAATGATCAAAAGGAGGTAGCTGGAGGATGCCAGTCTGGCTATTCGCTTTCTGTACGTAACCTTCTTCCTTAATCCATTTTGCCCTTCTGCCACATATTTTAAGAAGGAGACATGGAAGAAAAGTACATGTGATGCTTGCAGAAATTCCTATGGCTATTCCCAGCAGGCAGATAGTGGCATTTTTTGCCACTCTCATATCTCTTAGGCAGTCCAGAGGAAATGATGCAAAACCAAGGAAACTGACCAAAATTGTTTATGGTCATACATGTTTTGGCTTGATATGTATTTGTAGTGAGAAAAGATATTTATTATGCAAGGACAATATAATGAAAAATAAAGCAAAAAATAGTTACTTCATGTAAAATAGGACCTAGTGATGGATTGTCTCACTTACTACATCCTTCCTTGAAGAGGAAGTTACATTAGCAGATATATGGCCAGATGTTTAGATATAGGTACAAACTTTGATGTCCCAGTTCTTTTCTTATTTAAAATGGGATCAGTCAGGAGGAGAACTATTGACATAAAATTGAAGTAAAGGAAACTAAACTATGTGCAAATATTTTTTTTTTTGTTGCAATTACTCAAATTTACAGCTGAAATAAACTTATTTGCTATGTTTCTAATAAATATAAACATAAGTGACTACTGACTAGAAAAAGTTAAAAATATTTTGGACTAGTTTTTGGTAAAATGCAGATATGTGTAGAATGAGATTTCCTCAATTTTGCTGAAATAACTTAGTCCAGATGAAGAAACAATTTTTTAAAAGGCAGAATGTTTCATTTTTACATTTCAGAATGAATATTTTAATTTAAAAAAAAATTCAGAATTTACTTCTGCTTTGTTTTCAGAAACATACTAAATATTCTAATATGAAATAAAACATTTTGGTTTTGAATGAACAAAACTTTTTTTTTGTCCAATTCAATATTTTTTCTTGAGCTTTTCCATTAGCCAAGTATTCTACAATATGTCTGTCAAACAAAATTGTTGATTTTTTTTATTTCTTGGAATTTCTATTAGGTTGAGCCATCAGCTTATCAGAGTGCTGTCTGAAAACACACAATTAAAACCTGCTTCTGTGTAGTTCATTTAGTAGTGCATTTAATGGAGGCCACTCTGAAATTTCCAGTGATGAGATACAATGTTCTGCATGCATGCACTTAGTTTCCTCTCAGAAGAAGAAATCTGTATCTTCTTGGCAACTGCCAGATGAAAGGGATGAAATTCTGGTTGCACTTGTCTTCTAAGAGGTCATATATCCCAGGTGTGAGAGAAGAAAGAATATGTAGAAGTGTTTGATGTAAATTGCATAACAGGATGCCAATTTGGGGGTATGTAGCGCCTGTGACAGGCACATCAGACACCTAGTTTTCAGCTCTTGCATATATTGTGGACAGTGTCATATCACAAAAATGATACTATCTGCACTGTGATGTCTAAAACACAACTTGATGAAAGCTCTATTAAATTGAGATTTATTTCTCTAAATGTGCAGGACTAACAGCTCCTCCTGGAGGCTAATCTTCAGCCACACATTTCACAAAATAAAGAGGTAAAATACAAAGTTTATCACACAATTAATTATCAAAGCCAGAGGGATAAGTCCTAAGATTAGGCCACTTAACCAAAAAGCCTGCAGTTGGGTATGAAGCCCTTGAGCACCCTACTGCAGTCTGGACAGGCAAAGTAAGTCTGAAAAACGATTTAAAAGAATTGAAATACTAGGCTAGGTATTATTCAACTTTTTTTTTGTTGTTTTCAGGAAGGATTTTTAAAAATGCCAATACCTTTTCACAGATCTATATAAAGCTTAACTGATTCTGGACTTGCTTGAAAGCTGTCAGACTTGGCGATACTTCTTTGCACTAACTTTTTAAAAACAAGAATGATTTTTTTACTATCCCAGTTTCACGCTATTTAACGTTTGGGTGATAAAATGCCAAAAGCAAGGCAAAACTGCAGTAAAACTGCAGACTTCTTTCCTAAGACATGTTATAATGTGTCTATACTGAAATGTACATAATTCATACACTTCTCACAGCCCAGTACAGTGTCTTGCTATAATGAAACAACCTAACAACAAATAAGGCATCTCAAAAATTTCTTACAAAAAGGGGCATTGCAGAACTGACTGTACTGGAACTGTAAGGTGCTCCTGTCATTCTGCACTACATCCCTACTTTAAGGAGATATATAGAGTATACAGTAAATAGTACATAGTATATATTAGATTTAATAACATATATTATGTATTAGTAAATTAAAGAGTTTCAGGTAATGTCCCCAGAAACTGGATCTTGATCACCCTAGTGCTGATATGTTAGAATAGCCCTTGGCATGCCTTGGTGTGTGCCAGCTCTCCAAAAGGATTCCCGGACACAAGTCAGGACATAGCAAGGGTCCATTCCCAGAAAACAGCCTGGATGTAGCCGCCCTGTCCTGAAGGACAAGAGAATTAGTCCATCCCATGCCAGGAGGCCACTGTGGCAGAGGATATGTTTAATTTGTTATGGCAAGAAGATTTCAGAAGTGCAATTCCTAGTCACTAGTGGCAGGTATATGCCAGACCCTCCAGGACATGGTGCACACTTACATCTGACAGGGCATGTGATGGGGGAGCCATACTGCAATTGCTGATGAGGTGCTGACCCATCCCTGTCTGGACACAATTTAGGCAGCTTACAGCACCCATATCATAACTGAGTGATGAATGCTACTCTATCATTGTTGTATTAGGCCGTTCCCTCACATAAACAAAGCATTACTTCAGGCTGCTTTGCTTCTGTCAAATCCAACTTAACTGCTCTTTAACATTTTGTTGTTACAGACTGTTGACAACAAGGATAAAATAACAGTATATGTTAACTGGGGTTAACTCTGATTATCACTTTAAAATAGTCATCATCTGCTCTCAGTGTTGGCTTCATTTTCCATCAAAACAACAGATAAAACAGTCAATAGGAATTCATTTCTGTAAGAATTACACAGCAGTCAGGATCTAAAGGGTGATTTATCATTAACCACAAGGTGGCGTAAAAATAATCCAGAAATTATAGAAACGTGTATTCTGAACAAGAGCGAGGCCACAGTCTGTGCTTGACTGAAAAAGAATCAGAAATTTAGGGGTGTAAGAACTGCAAAGTTGTCTCCCTAAAATGAAGGAGCAGAATGGCAGATACCCGGTTAACTTTCCAATTGGATATATATCTGTGGTCATCTCAACCCCCTCCCCATACCCTTGCTGTCTCATAAGGAACAGCAAAATACATCTCTTGATAAGATTTTCCTATTTGTGAGGGTCTCCAAGGTAGACAAAACAGAATATGATCCTAAAAGTCTCTAGAACAGACAGGAGATTCACAAAAGGGTTGTTTCTTTAGCCCAAAAAATTCAATGTCTGAAAGCAACTATTTGACAGAAGTTAGTGATAGAGTGAGAATTAATTTTCTTGGGGAGAACAAAAGAAAGAAGTTACTGACCAAATGACTGATCACGCTCTTACAAGATCCTTTGGTTTTATAAAGAGAAACAAGGTAACAATTCCCCAATCCAGGCACTTTCTGCTATTCAAGAGGTTCTAAAAACTCTACACGTTTTCTGGAAGTCACTGCTTTGAAAGCATTTTACAATTCTTTGCTATGCTATGGTTTCTAACCTGACTCTCCAGGAGATAAATCAAACCAGCTTAGATAGCCTAGTACTCAGTGGACTGCCTTCAAATCTGGTATTGGAAGTGTACGGGGTTAGTGGGTAAGAGCTACACAGAACATTTTTTTAATACACACTTTGAAGAAAATTGGGCAGGATGGCAATTCACATAAGGTCCTGACTCTCCTTTTGTGCCAGGTAATACTCAGACTGAGGATTATACTGGAAACTATCTACTTCCCTGTATGCTAAAAGCCCTAGATTTCCTAAATTGCACTGTAAAGTGCATTGAGTCAAGACCAATTAGAAATGATATTTGAAGTACCCAGGAGGCAAGGTGTGGTCTTTCCAACAGTTACTCTTGCATCATGATGGAGAATGTGTTTTCCAACCTTTACAAAGGTCGGATAAAATATGCATAGAGTACATTTAGATAGCATGAAGTGTGAATGCAGAGCTGTATCTGTCCCAAGGTACTAATACTTTTTGCGAAAATTAAATTGCCCTGAATCCACATGAGGTTCTGAAGTGCTAATGTTTGTGTGGAGAATATTCCCCAGGCAGATACATCTGTTTAAAATGCATATATTCATCCATCTGCTTAGTGAAGATTTAAACACAGGAGTTAAGAGTGAAATAACATTTTTGCCTGAATTGGAACGCAATTCGGTGCATGTCAAGAACAGAAAGCAGAACGTAGTAAATTACACAGAGTTAAAATTGCCTCCTTTGAATTCAAATTACAAAATTTTCCGTATTATGGCTATATGACATCAAAATGTGGAAACACTCTACAGAATTACCATCTCATATACTGAATCTCCAGTCAGACTGAATCTGGCTGATTCTTTTTGTTTGGCTGTGTTTTGTTTTTACCGAAGAGGGGACCTCTGTTACGAGGTGACCACTTCCTCAAGCTTCCAACTATTGCAGCTTATAGGGGACAGTGACTGACAGGTCAGAAGATCACAAACCATTTCATTTGGGGGCTGTTTGCATTTCAGCAAGGAAAGAAGGGCAGAAGTACACCATGCCTGCTGCCTATATGCTCACTGGTACTGCATACCTGTGAAACCCTGGGAGCTGCAGTTTATCACCTGATCAACCCCTATACAGCTCAAAGGCTCTGCCAGAGGACTGCCTTTGCTGCAATGCCTCTACTCTGCCCTGCTTCCACCTACAGCGAGAGAAAGGGCAGGCCTCACTCTCTATCTCTCCAGATTAAATCATCTCAAGCCTTTTCAGCCTAATCAAAATAAATTGCACTGTACTGACTGCACAGTGTCATTTGTTAAATGAGAATAGTTAGAAGAGAAGGTTCGTTCAGTTTTTAAGCTTTTTTTTTTAAAGCAATGCTGGTGGTGCTGAGGAGCTGAGAGCCTGATCAGAGGCTAGCTCTGCCGACTGGCAGCAGGTGTTACACTGCACTCTGCTGGCTCTGCCACACATTTTTGCTGATGCAACCACAAACCTTTTCTGCTGCAATTACAAGCACTTCTTAAGCAATGAATTGGTGAAACAGGAGAGGGCCCTAATAAAAGACAAAATACTGCCAAACTTTGAGCCTTGTATAGGTAAGACTGTGCAGCCACATCACACTGACAGAGCTCTGGAAAATCATAGAATCATAGAATCGTTTAGGTTGAAAAAGACCTTTAAGATCATCAAGTCCAACCGTTAACCTAGCACTGCCAAGTCCACCACTAAATCATGTCCCTAAGTACCTCATCTACACGTCTTTTAAATACCTCCAGGGATGGTGACCGAACCACTTCCCTGGGCAGCCTGTTCCAAGGCTTGACAACGCTTTCAGTGAAGACTTTTTTCTTAATATCCAATCTAAACTTCCCCTGGCGCAACTTGAGGCCATTTCCTCTTGTCCTATTGCTTGTTACTGGGGGGAAGAGACCAACCCCCACCTTGCTACAACCTCCTTTCAGGTAGTTGTAGAGGGCAATAAGGTCTCCCCTCAGCCTTCTTTTCTCCAGGCTAAACAACCCCAATTCCCTCAGCCGCTCCTCATAAGACTTGTTCTCTAGACCCTTCACCAGCTTCGTTGCCCTT
>NW_009220790.1:54312-55060 GCF_000690835.1 Fulmarus glacialis | reverse complement strand
AGCCAGTTTCTCCAGGAGAATGCTGTGGGAAATGGTGTCAAAGGCTTTACTAAAGTTTAGGTAGACAACATCCACAGCCTTTCCCTCATCCACTAAGGGGGTCACCTTGTCATAGAAGGAGATCAGGTTGGTCAAGCAGGACCTGCCTTTCATAAACCCATGCTGAATGGGCCTGATCACCTGGTTGTCCTGTAAGTGCCATGTGATGGCACTCAGGATGATCTGCTCCACAACCTTCCCTGGCACCGAGGTCAGACTGACAGGCCTTTACTTCCCCAGATCCTCCTTCCGGCCCTTCTTTTAGATACGTGTCACATTTGCTAACCTCCAGTCAACTGGGACCTCCCCGTTTAGCCAGGACTGCTGATAAAGGATTGAAAGTGGCTTGGTGACCACTTCCGCCAGCTCCCTCAGTACCCTTGGATGGATCATATCTGGCCCCATAGACTTGTGTGTGTCTAAGTGATGTAGCATGTCGCTAACAATTTCCCCTTGGGTTATGGGGGCTTCATTCTGCTCCCCGTTCCTGTCTTCCAGCTCAGGTAGCTGAGTACCAGGAGAACAACTGGTCTTACTATTAAAGACTGAGGCAAAGAAAGCATTAAGTACCTCAGCCTTTTCCTCATCCTTTGTCACTGTGTTTCCCCCCGCATCCAATAAAGGATGGAGATTCTGCTTAGCCCTCCTTTTGTTGCTAATGCATTTATAGAAACATTTTTTATTGTCTTTTACGGCAGGCGCCAGAATA
>NW_009220790.1:15692-54177 GCF_000690835.1 Fulmarus glacialis | reverse complement strand
GGAATGCCCCCAGTCAGGAGCATACTGCTGTCCCCTCTATGCCCCAGCCAAGTATCAGGAAATGTAATATAGCCATTCACAGCTGCATAAAGCTATGTGATTCATTTAAGAAGGCATCACAGTAAACAAACAAACAAAAAACCAAAATCTGTTGCTAAACAAGTAGCAGCAACTAAGGAATTCAAAATGTTACGATTTTTAATTACTAAGATATACACTAAGAAAAAAATTTGGAGCTATGCTATAAAGCAGTGGGGCATCCTCATCTTGACTACCTCTGATATAGAAATCTTTTCTTGTATCATGTGCCTATCCATAGTTAAATTAGGTGGGATAAAGAAATACACTTTAAACAAACCCTCACATTCTCAGACATGTATCAATCACTTCAACTACCGGTAGCTTTCCCTCAGAGGATTATTCACTGTCTCCTCTGAATCACCTACCAGAAGTGAGATGAAAGATGAGATGAACCACTACCCCAGTGCAGGCTGGCAATATCTCTTCTCCTGTAATTATCAGGTGTGCAAAAAATATAATGAAACTCCAACCCCCTTTTCTTTACTGCTCAAGGGAGACCTTGAACTCAAGCTCCCAAATGAAGAAGCCTAAAAGGAGCAAGAAAGCAGCACTATATGATAATGATAGCACTGAATGCATGCAGAAAATGTGGTAAATTGAGCACAGAGCATCATAAAAATATGAGACAGAGAAATGAAAATGATCTGGTTACTGTATAGGCTTATGGGCCCTGGAAGACAGCAAATGGGGGGGGGATGTGTGGCGCCGGGGAAAGATGAGGGGGGGGGGGGGGGGGGGGTGTGAAATTGTGTCCAGTTATTACTTTAAGATTACAAGGTGATGTTCTAGTTTTGGTACCTCAAGAATTTTTCCACTGGGATCAAGGAATACTCATAGGAATAAATATCACACTTGCATCAGAAGGAAAAGTTCATTCCCTGAGCTTCACTGAAGCACTAGAATGGTAGCCAAGAAATTCCAAGGCCGTTCTGAGCGGCTACGGATCAGATGACATGCAGCTCAGCACTTTGGTATGAACAGCTGAGAAGAGCACAGAAGTGGATAGGTAGAAGATCCCAACAGTTCTACTTCCCAGAAAAAAAATAATACTTCAAATATATGTGCACAAAGATATGTATGGAAGATCCAGAGTTAATTGATACATGTTTGTATGAAAACATTAATAATATATATATTTTAACCACTCCAAATTTTTTTCTTAGTGTATATCTTAGTAATTAAAATATACATCCATTGTTTTCAATACAAGAAACACCTAATATTAGTAATGCATTATCAAAATGTTCTTTCATTTCCTGCATGTTGATTTTCTGTCTCTTGGGACAGAAAATACAGCTGATGGTCAAGATTTGAAATAAAGATTAGTAATAAATAAATTTAAGGTTAGAAATTTTAATTTAATAAACTGTATAAATCTATGATAAATAAATCATAACTCTGGGTGTACAATCCCCCAGTATTCTTTTAAGTGGAGAACGGAAACCTGTGGGAGACCAGCCAGGCAAAAAAACCATACTCCCAGACAGAATGAAAGAGAAACAGAGCAATAGTCTCTGGAGATGGCAGCTTGGTTGAACGTAAGAAAGTCTGAATGCACACATACAGGTCTGGGACTAGTTAACAATGGGTAATGATGGGTGGGTGTGGCAACCTGAGTGGGTGCCAATAAATGACTCTATGGTATGTCTGAATAAATATGGCCGGGTCTGAACATTCCCAAAGCTGATTGTGCATGGTGTCTACATGACAGATAACCGGCACAGGAAAAAGAAAAAAAGCACCAGGGATATGTAAGCCATTAGTACCTTTCAGCCTGATGGTTACAGATGCTCAGAAAGCAGCATCAACACTGATTCTCGTTTCTTCGAAAAGCTATTTACTCCCAAAATGTCACAAAAGGAACCTATGTACTTCATATCCAGCATCTGGACTCACTAACCAGCTGCTCATGGACACTAACCAAGGGAAATAAACACACCCACAGTCACTCACCGGCAGGAAGTCACCAAAGTTTCATCTCCTGACTGTCACTCACACATATCCATTTTCCCTGCTGCAAGGGAGAGGATTGCAGGAGGACAAGCTTTTTTTATCTTTTAACCTCCTGCTCTCATCTCCAAAAGTAATGTTGGTCGGCAGAATCAGCTGTGTTGAGACATCTCATTACAGAGAGCAGTTACCCATAATCTGGGGGTAGAAGACTATAAGCATCTTAGAAGTACTCCTAAGTACTGCTACTCCTTGAGAAGCATCCCTTAAAAAGCAAAAACAGAGTGGTTCTTGCTGACAGCTTCTGTACAGGG
Source organism: Fulmarus glacialis (assembly GCF_000690835.1). NCBI lineage: Eukaryota > Metazoa > Chordata > Aves > Procellariiformes > Procellariidae > Fulmarus > Fulmarus glacialis. The sequence continues at coordinate 51,832 of NW_009220790.1, read as the reverse complement.
GTATGTTTCTCCCATCCTGAGCTATGGAAAGGTGAAGAGTTGGGCTGGACTTTGTCGCAGGATGACAAAGGCAAGTAGTGTTTTCCAAAAGCAGAAGGAATGATGTGCTTATGTTCTGTACTAATGCCACAAGGCTGTGCTCAGGGCTGCTTCCACTGCTGACAGATGGAGACAGGGTAGAAGATGAAATATTTGGCTAGCAAGTGTTAGCCACAAATATTCCAGCTGTTTCAGCACAGCTGATGCTCATGTTCTGGAGAAATCAAAAGGGATTTTTTGTGTGTCTGCTCTAGATATATTAATTTTCTTTTTAAATACCACAGTCATGTCCTCATTTTTCTGTGGACTTTTATATTTTTAAAAAAAGCCTGTACCAAGTCACATGTAACATGCAATATTTAAATTGTTTAGGACAGCACAGGATTAGTTTTGGAAAGCTGTTCTACCCAGGCATTTTCTATACCACAAGGTTAACATCATTTTGAAAAATAAAATTAATTAAATTAGAACCTTTTAAAAAAAAAAAAAAATTTACGCTTCCTTACTTTTTGGAGAACAAAAAAATAGAGATCAAAAACTAAACAAAACCTAACATATAATAAAACAAATACCAACAACTGCGTATCCTTGCCCTGACCAGCTAAATTTTTGCTTATCTTATAGAGCTTCATCATGGCAAGGACATAAAATACACTGACAATTTTCCACTTTGAATGCTGAGAAGATATAATTCTAATAAAAAAGGAACTACGATTCTTTCAGCTACTTACCTGTTCTTTTCTATCTTCTTGTAGATTGCTGGAGTTAAATAATAGAAATATCTAATTTTTCATTTCGTTTTCATGATCTAATATTCAGCTATTTAGTGAACATTGTCTAGCATAAATGTTCATACCAACAGAGAAGTGTCCTGAATTTAACAACTCTCTTGCAGCCTTTGTGTGAATTTTTAATTGTATTTGATATAAAATACTTCGTGTAAAGTATAAAAAACTGTTGGATTCCCCAGAATAATCTACCTGTTTATATGCAACACATGTACTCCATATTTGCTTTCAATTCTGTACTTTACTGGATCACTTGCAGGGGTAATCAATTCCTCATTTTTGTACCTGACAATCAAGAAAAAATGAACTCATTAATATCAGCTACTATTCACTGCATTAATTTAGTAGATTTTTACGTCCAGATATCATTGAGCCATGAAGGCAAAGGGGAACATGCAGTAAGAAAGTGGAAAGAGAAGATGTGCACCCAAATCAGAAGAGCAGGCAGTGTAGTAGAGAGAAGATGGCATGTGACTTAAACTTTCTGGTCCACTAGCCCTGACACAAGATGGGAAGCAAACTTTGTCTTGGATCACAGTAAAGCACTTCAGCACAAACAAGGGAAGCAGCAACAGGATTGTGCCTCAAGTTAGATCTTCACAGTCCAGCCTGGGGCTCATATACAGGACAGCACTTGCCTGGAGAGGAGGGCAGCTTCAGGGATTTATACTAATGTCCACCCCAACAGAGGCTGACACAAAGTGAACACGGATACAGCCCACGACAACAATGGTGTTGTGCAAGTTTATCCAGACTTAGCAAGTAGACTGTGAGCTCTGTGTATTTTGCCATTTGCTACTTCATCATCAGGGAACTCAATGGCCAGAAAGACTGGAATGTCTTCCACAGTCTGCCTTCTGAAGTACTCGAGTTTGCTTCTTACATTGCACAGGGCCATTCAGCAAGCTGTCCTCCCACTCCTTCCACTGCAGTATTGACTGCTACAATCCAGCACATCTATGAGGATTATAAAGGGGGTTTAACATAGCTGTTGTGTATGTGACACTTATCTGTTATGCCATAACTTCCAAATGAAAAAAGCTTAACAACATTTTTAGAGGGCTAGGAAAGGCCAGTCCCTTACCATTGTACAACAGGGGTGGGAAATCCTTGTACAGTGAAGCAAAGGCTCACAGACATCTTTTCCCAGACTGTGTGAGACCTCAGGCGCACTAGAATTTCAGGAGCTCGACTTATGCTTTCCTCAACAGCATGTCTTTCCAGAGCCATATTTTCTTCTACCTATTAAACACAGGAAAAGAAAAGAAGCAACTAGCACCAGACTCAAATGGGATAGAAGATCTAATCTTCAGTCCACAAAATTAAAAGATGCTAAATCACTATTGGTATTTGAAACACAGGCCTAAATTTCAGTGTATCTTATAATTCTGCTTGGATAGGAACAAAAAGGTTCAGCACTGTACCATCCTTTGTATAGCAAGTCTATCCAGATGTTCTCTAGCGTGGTGCCTGGCTGTGTGAATCTCTTTTTCCAAAGCAGACAACTCACTGGCAAACCGGATCCTTTTCTCTTCGCTTGCATGATACTTTTGTTCATGAGTCCTGTAGGACAAGAAAAAATATCAGGTAAGAGTAATCAATATGAAGCTTTAAGATTTTTACTCATACACATTGGGCAACTGAGGGCTCTGAAACCATATCAGCAAGATGTAAAATCTAGTTTAGGAATTTTTCTTAGAGTCTACCTGCCTATCCTAATGAGTATGTGAAATCAACATGAATTTTCCTTCATTTTCTTTCCCCCTGTATATGTGGTGCCACTGCTTCAAGTCTTCAAAGCTGATATGGTCACGTTGACATGGTATCCCACAGTATTAGTCCTTTGGTAATCAAGATCAAGAACCTGCCTGGCTTCCCTCTGGCCCCTAATTTTCCTTCCCATGGACAGGCAAGGCAGAGGACTGAAGGCATGTCCTGTGCCTGTTCACACCCCGATGAGAGTCGGGCCTTGCTTATGGTGTGCCTTGGGCTCTAGCACCTGGGAAGCTCTGCTAGCTGCATGGGCTATATCAGCTGACCTCACCTGAAAGATACAGACCAAGAAGTTCCCAAGGATTTGATGAACCGCTGCATGCAAAAAAGTTGTCCTTGGACAAGGGTGAGCAGGAAGTATTATAGAAACTACCAGGAAAAGACAACGTTTTGAGAAATTTGTGTGTTGTTCCCTGAAAATCTAACTCCATAGATCTTTAGAATTCCTAAAAAAAATCAACTCATAAATGTTTTTACAAGGAACAAGCTCAAGTTTCTGCATTCATGCTGATTCAGTAAGCAGCCTATGCTACTCTTTTTCTTGTCAACAGGACAAAAGAAGGGAGTTGAATATCAGAAATTTCTAACATGGCTGTCATTATAGAATATGGCAAGACTCTTAAAGCATAACCCAACATGCCATGAAGCAAATGAGAAGACTTTAATGAAATTCAGTAAACAATAGATCAAGACATTATTTGTCTTGTATTTTATAAATATTTCTTTGTACCTTTTCAATGTACTTTTTAAATACCAGCCTTGTTCTGGCATGTATTTTTGTATATTAATAAAATTTAAAAGAGTTTTTTAAAAAATAAATTAGAGTGTACAAATTAGTTTGATTTTCCTAAACATTCTGTTTCTAAGATATATATTTCAAAACAATCAAAGTACCAGAACCATATGGATGTATATTATTTTCGCAAGATATTTTCTACAAACAAGGCAGAATTCATTCTTTAGTGTAAATTCTCTATGACTTTGATGCAGTCATTGTAGAGCATGGCAGAGCAGAAACAGTCAAATTCACTAACAGGAATATTGCTGTCAGCACATTTACTATAGGACTTCATATCAAGGCTGTAACTGTGACGTAACAATAAGCCCTCTTGATATTAAGGAAAAAATTCAAAATGTTTAAATTGATCCAAACCGGAAACTCAGGAATAGTCAAGTAGATCTGTTCAAAAATGAGGTTTGGATCCCAGGCAAATTATAAATTATTTTGGTTTTAAAGCTGTTTTCAAGGGTCAGAGTGGGGATTAGGGGAACAACTCAGGGTTGAAATATGAGATTGAAAGTGACACTCAGCCATTTAGTATTCCAGCCAAAATAGATTAGTGAAGAACAGTGACAGAGAAGCCTCCAGTCTTGTCAACTCTGAAAAGACCCCTGGCAAAAGAGCGATACTAAATGGGACCACAGCCACTACACAGCTCAGATGGGACCAAGAGAGCTTTACCTTTTCCTGGATTCTTGTATTGCTTCATGAGCCAAGGTACGTGCCCTCCTGGCACAGAGAATACAAGTCGTTTTTCCCAAGCCAGGTGATTCGTAATAAGCAGCCTGTCTGGAAGCAGCCCTTCAAATATAAAAGACATTGTTATAACCCAGCAATTCTGGTAAAACATGAACTTACAAAAGTCAAAGAAATTACTTTAAATGAGCTGAATACCATGACTGAGCACTGTTCAGTGAGAAATCTACTTTGCATTCCTTGCTAACTGCACTAGGGTGCTGATTCTCACTTGTTCTTCAAGGGCTTAATGCCCATCATCTGTCATTGGGGATCATTAGGCATTTTATTTCAATCTGTTCTATTAAATTTATACTTATAGTAGTCTCCAATCATTCAAGTGCTATGATAGCACTTCAGTGAACCACGAGGGTACCAGCCTGTCTAATACACAAATCACACAGAATCCCTATAACATTGTCTAATTCTAAATATTCCTGCCTTTCTATACTTCACATAACCTTCTGCATAAACTCTCCTTTTTCATAAGGGAAGGTGGACAAGCTAGACAGCTAGCTAGGCTAGCTAGGCATCTTAATTACTGAGGAGGAAGAACAGTGATTCTTAAGCAACTAAGGTTCAAAGCTCCAGGCTTTGAGATAGAAAGAACCTGTCTCTTGTGGCTAAAACTCTGAGATTTCACATCAGAGGAGTTAAACCTTTATTTAATTTTTAAAAAAGAAATTGAATGACAGAAACTATAATTAGAAATAACCAACTTCAGGAGAAGGAATATCCGTGTCATATGGAAGAATGGGTAAAAAACTGTTTCCATGATTTACAATAAATTTCATGGCAATATCTCTTAAATGAGTTTCTATTGGAGCCTAAAAGGAAGAATTTCCAACTTGGAGGTAGTAAATAGGACAGATCCTGAGCTAACAGGTCTGTGTAGATGAGTTGCAACATAGCTAGAAAGTCTAGCTATGCTGGTGGGAGACTGTAGACAAGGAGCCTCCCAATGGAAAGAAGTGGAAAACTACTATTCTGAATAAATCGCAATTTTAGGGGGCAGAGGGGGAAGCTAAATACCTTGATTCTAAGACATGATTACCCAAAATAGAAACCTCTCTATGCTCCATATGTGAAATACATGGCACTTACTTTCTTGCTGCATATTCCTCAAGTATATATCTTGTCTGAATGTTGCGATAGGACTGATCAAAGTGCTTGTGCCTCCTCTGGTAAAATGGCACCGCTGCTGAAGACATACTTCAGTTTGTTACAATCAGTAATTCCTGCAGACAGTGAAATCACATTTAGTCATATATTTCAGACACTTAGGTTTGATATTTTTGCATACATACACATATGCGTGTACATGTATCCATGTATAAAATTCCATCAATTTATGACAAATAGAGCCATCGATGATACATGCGGGCACCTCAGGATGTATTTTATCAGCCACACAGTGAGCCATGGAATCACAGATGATAGAGCTAGAACAGAATTTGTCAGATCATTTTCCCCTTCTTTGCAGATGTCATTTAACACCCCCATAGAAATTTCCAGGGATGGAAATTTGACAGCTTTTTGGGCATTTTTAGGTATTTCAGCTCTCTGCTCTTCAAACCTTCTACTTTGTCCTTTGTTGCAATTTATGCTCACTGATTCTTGTCCAATTCACCATGACAACAAAAAACAGACCATATTCACCCACTTTTGCAGAAGCCTGTTAAAGATTTTGTTCACATCTACTTTCAGCTCTCTTGTTTAAAATAAACAAAGCTGGCTTATCCAATCTTGTCACATGGGTTATTTTTTCTAGACCTCCAATCATTCTGGTTGCCTTCCTCTGCCTTTCTCCAAAGCATGGCATAGTTTGATCAGTATTTGGATAGAAGGTTCTTGGGAACGTTCAGGGAGCTCCTAGAAGCAGTGTGGGTGGGAAGAGCATGTTTACTGCTGAGTTGGAGTTAAGCAAATTCCCAACCATGGCGATAAAATAACCCAGAGGTGCCCACATCCGTTTAGGTTCACTAGAAATATGATGACAGCTTCTTGCAAAAGCGGGGAATGTTACCAGCTGTGTCCTGGGTAGGTGCCAGTTTGTGTAACTACAGTCTGCTGAGTAAGTCCCATTTAAAGTCTCGGTTGGATGTGGGGCTCTTTACTCCTGGGCCGCTTGGCCTAAATGGCGGTGAGGGGTTCCAGGGGGCAACTGAACAGCCAGCACGATCCCCAAGATATGGCTGTGCTTCAGTGACAAAGGAAGCAATTTCCCAGTACAAAGTCTATAAAGCAGCTTGGGCCAAATCCTGAAGTTTTTAGTCAGGCAAATTCCTGCAATAACATCTAATTTCCTCCTGAAAGGTAAGGGGAGCGCTCCCGTTGTTATACTCCCATGCGGGGTGCAGCCTGTCAGCTGTACTCCAGAAGCTGGGGCACAGGCAGAGGCATGGCCTGGGACCCACCTCAGGGCTACCCATGGGAAGTGAAGTAACACTATCTCATCTAGGGGCCATGTTAAAAGGGTATCAGGCTCCTGGGGGCGGTAATGGACCTGACTGGCCCTGCCCAGCCTCCTCCAGGGCTCCCCCACCCAGCCCACGGCCCAGGACCCCATTTCAGACCCCGGGGCCATCAGCCTCTGCCCCAGCACCGCTGCAGCAGGGCCGGTCTCCAGCTCCTTACAGCCCGGCCCTGCCCGGCCATGGGCCCTGCCAAGAAGAACCTGCCGCTGATGGAAATCCTCAGACCCACACCAGAAGTTTGCATTTGTCACAGAAAGTCCCATAAGTAGGTAGCCCCATGATGCATATAAAATGAAAGCTCAAAGGGATTTGAATAGAAATCTTATAAACTCATTTCGATACCACATGATCTCCTCTTACTTAATTTCACAGGCACTGGTACTGACCAGTTTTAGGCCCTGATTCTATTTCCTATCAAATGCCTGGACAGATGTGTTTTGGGGACAAAAACCAACAATACTCACATTAAAATTCAATTAATAACCGTTTCAGAAAAAGTGGTTTCTGGTAAAATGAGACCTAGTTCAAAATTGAAGAAATTCAGTCACTACTCCATTGTCAACTTTCAAATTCCATGTAATTTTTTTGGTTTCATTAATCTTTCCACTGTGTGAAAACTACATGCAATCAATGTACTTTAATAAAACATTGCAAATAGGTTTCTAAATGTTTATTACTTACTTATTACTTACTCTGAAAGCAATGATGTTTTCTGTCACGTAATAGAATTTTTATTAGTATCTCATGCTTTGAAAAATTATTTTGCAAAATCCCCATTTGAGAATGGTAAGAAATAATAAAATTGTAGAAAAATTACAGATATTATCAAGACTTTTGCATGAATTTTTAGTGTTACTTGTTTATGTTTTTTCTAATTGTATTACTAGCCAGATTGTATATGCAGAAGAAATAATTTTCTACATTTCATTGCAGCAATTGATTCTTGAAAAATGAGAGCTAGATTTCTTACACAACACATCATATTTTTAGAAAGGAGAATGTAAGATGATTCAATGAAAGACTGCAATTCTTAGTTTAGCAAGTCACTTCGGTTTTTGTGTTTGTTTGGCAATTTTGTCTGAAGTGTATAAAATTAAACCCAAATTAATTAACACTACCCCCATGTTTTATAGGCTAAGAAATTGAACATTTAAACATGGTAAAATACCTGTAAATGCCATATTTCCAGCATATAGTATTTACCAACAAAAGGAAATGCTAGTTATTGATTAAGTAGTCTAATAAATTCCAGCTGTGTTTGATTGTTAGTTTCAGGTATTCAAAAGCTGAGTCAGAGGCCCCCAAGTCATGACGTTGTCACATTAGCTAGTTTTACTTTTCCAAGAAAAAGGCCTCTGCAGGAGAAGACAGTAGGTATATTTAATAGCAGATGCATCTTATTAAAAAAAGTCATGAGATCTAAAGAGATGAGTTTTTACAATTTATCACCTGGTAGTTGCATCTTCTGCATAACCTATAGTTACCTTTTCAATCCTTTTTCAAGAGATATGAGAATGATAAGTCACACATTCAGGAATGAGAGCTTTAGGCAAAATACCAGACACTGCAAGACAAAAATAAAACGAGTTTACAACATTACTATGAGACATTAAAGAAATATATTACCACATTCCTAGAGAAATAAGAAAGTTAACATTACCCAAGTTAGTACAGCACAGTGCAGCACCTTGCAGAGATGCTAGCTTAGTTAGGTGTCCTCATGCAATGCTGAGCTGACATGGACCTATTAACTCATCAAACGACACATTGTCTTAGTTACATGAACACAGTTACACAGACCCATGAGCAGCCTTGGCTTCTCCTAATACTGTTATCTGTCCATGACATTATGCTACACCTGAATCAAATACTGGTTTTCTTCTTGCTGTCTAAGTGCAACTATTGTGTATATGACATTTGACTTCCCCCTTAGTTCGTACGTTAACTAGACAGTTAACAGTATAATGTTCCCTCTTTTCTATTTTTAATTAGCCCTTTCACTTAAATGAAGGTGCAAAGGGCAAACCCATAGATTAAGCTGACTCAGCTGTTAAGGGCTACTCATGTTTACATGTGGCCCAGTTAAATAATTCTGTGAATTTATCAACATGCAATTTATGTGTTGCTATGTATATAACTCCCACTGAGATCTGACGTATAACGGTTGCAGAGTAATGCCCATGTGTCTGGATGGATCACAGTCTAGGTTATTTTCATTTTTGAGATAGGAGAAAACATCTTTGCCATTTGCAGTTCAGCCTTTTCCACTGAATGTAAAACTTACATTTTAATTAGCATATGTTGTTCTATTAATCAGCATCCAGGGTTTCTCAAAATTTGGGTTCAGATATTTTTCACATTTACCCAAACACCCTTAGAATAGAAAAAAGTGTAGCCATCCACTCCCAGCATCCATACAAGTAATTAACTGAGCTTGTTAGCAGCCAGACTCATTTTGCCTTCTGTTAACACGGAGGGGAGCTGCCTGGCAACAATTCCAAAGGTAATAATCATCATCAGTTAATTACAATGATGCTTGCAGAGTATGTATTTAATACTTAATAGTGCTGCAAAGACAAGTGTCTGAAGAGCAAAATCACAGCCCCACTGTAAAACCAGCTTCAGCAGAGCCTACAGAGCATGTAGGGTGTCTTGAGTTCATGATAAGAGATGTTTCTATTGACTTCCTAGGAACAATGTGCTGACTGTTTTCCCAGTTTTCCACTGATACACATTGATGTGAGATGTTTGAAATATATACTAATATTTAGTCAACCTACCACTAACAGAGTTAGATAACATGATATGCAGATGACAGCTTAGCCCCACTGAAGTTATCAATTTAGGTGAACCAAGATTTTATTACTGGAAGTGGCTGGAGACCTAATTATACTGGCATGTCAATTGGTGGAACTGACCCAGCAAGATGCAGGCAGTAGTCTGGCAGAGGCATTTGGGAAAAAAAAACATTTCCCAATGGGAAATTGAAAATTCAACAAAAAAATGCATAAATAGGCCAAGAGAAAGACAAATTAATTTTCTGGATAATTGTAACAAATTAAAAAGTAAATCCCAAGTTTTATTCACCAAGTTCTACTGGTATGTGACTGCAAGAGTTACAGAGAACTTGCTGAAATATATGGCCCGTGTGTCAAAAACAACCCTTGAACTTCACCCATGCAGATCCTATTAACTTCCCTGGATTTCAGAAAAAGACCTACAGTTACAGGACAAGATGGTCTCTCATTTGACCTTTACTTCTTTGGTGGAACACAGCACCACTGTACTCCTATTTTATTATTATTACTATTATTACTATTATTATTATTATTATTCCTGTTTATTTCTATGACTGTAAATGCTGGGGACATCAGCAGGACCTAAACTGCACTAATCTATGTTCTGTATGAACCACTCAGAAGACTATTAAACCCAAACAAAATTATTAAGTCAGCCAAAAAGTCCTTAAGGATTAATGATATAAAACACAAATTAATTAGACTGTTCAAATCAGTTTACACAAATATACATTTTCACATGCTTAGTAGCATGTATATAACAATTTATACTTGCCCATGAGTAAAAGGCAGAGTTCCCAAGCCAGGATATGCATAGTTTCATGCCATAGTAATACTGTTCTGAATAGAAAGCCATAGTCTAGGACCACGTGACAAGGGGCCACATTCTTGAGCAGAGAAGCCAAGGGTCTGATATAGACATTGTTTGATAACTGAGTTAATTTAAGATTTAAAGGACAGGCAGTAAATTCTAGCTTGATCATTCACATAGCTTCAGAGAGCAGGCATACAACCAAATAAATTGATGGATGGGATTGACAAATGCCATGGGAAGGAGAACATGGTTGTGCTCACCATAGATAGACAACTTGCATTCCTAGACTCAGGAGGCTCCTGTCATGAGCGATGCACTATACAGCATGTACTTTCTCTGCCTGACCTGTCAATGCTATACCATGCAACATGCACTTTCTTTGCTCATCTCTGTCCTTGTCCATCTGCAGAAGTGCCAAAAATTATTTGTGGGTTCTTGCCTGCCCTCATGTAGCCTATCCTCCTCATTCTGGCTGAAAGATCAGTACATCCTGCTCTTATGCGCATATCCTCATTCTTGATCTTCCTCTGTATCTCATCTTTCCTAAATATCTTTTACCATTTGTATTGACTTGAGGGTTTATCCTGTTTTTCCCATGATGTAGGCATTGTTTCCTCTACCTGTCTGTAGTTCTGCTTGTTGTACTGCACATTGTTCAAAGTTAAGTGTTTTTAGGAAGCCCATGATACATTAAAGCCCATGATATTTAGCTGATAAAATATATTTAATTCCACACCACCTGTATATCACAATGAAAGATAAAAGGGAAAAAAAAAAAAAAAAAAAAAAAGAAAAAAAAAACACCTTCTAGTCATCAGTTGCTTCTAATGACCAGTTTAAAGAATTACCATATTGCCTCAGAAAATATGTGGTCCTTTCCAGATGTTTATGTTAATCCTTGAGACATTGCAATAGATAATAACATAAGAACATTTCCCTCTCTGAAACTTACTTTGGTGGAAATCTTGTAAAACAAGCATGAATCATTATGCAGCTCATAGACAATGCAGTCTAAATCTGAATGGGATGTAGAACGTCTGGTAACATTTCCCCCATTTTGGTAATAAACTTTTAAAATCCTATTATGTCTCTCCAGTCTTTTATCTCTGTGTGCATGTATGTATTTAGATCTTACACAGAAAATTATATTCTGTGTATGAAAAAGGATGAACTTAAAAAAAATGTCATCTTAAGATGCTTCTGTCTTTCACATTGAGGAGTTTTTCCCTCTGCATAGTAAGAATACAGTTTTAACTTTTTTGATAACAGAATACAAATGCTTCTGAAATTAAAAAAGTATACGGAATTCCCATTTGCTTAAACCATATGGAATTCCAGACATTACTCAGCAAGCTTTGAGATTCCTTGTCTTGTCTTTTCTGATGTCTTTAGCTACATCATAGCTGGTCTTAAGTTTTACTGATCATACCTCCTTTGTATGGGAATAGCATTATCCTAGTTTCACAAATCGGTTTTAAACATAAATCTTATGGACAACAGGTTCAATCTAGTTCAAATCATACCCAGAAGTACATGCATTACTCTTCTCATTAAACCTAAAAATGTAGTTCTCTCATCAATTTCTAGTCATCTGAACGTCCAGCAAAGCAACATTTTCAAGCAGCTGATGATGCTGGCCATCACAGATGGGTCTATTCTTTATTAATAATTTCATGTTTTGAATATAGATTTTTAACATTTCACTACATCAAGTGATGCGGTTTACAAAGACATACAGGTAGATTAAGAAATTTAATGCAATCATTGGGCTATAGCTAGAATGCACATCTTGACCTTGTAATAGTCCCTGAATGGTTTTCTTCACCCTCTAGCCATAACAGTCAGTGAGGAGGCAATTTGGAATATACCATGGGTGGTCATGGTCACGGTCATAGCCACAACCCTCCATGGAGTTAACCACCAGCTATGCTCTGCAGCAAATAGGTATGAGGCAGAGCTGTAGGTACCCTTCCCTCAAGTGAGATCATTGTTGTGGAGGGGAGCACCAGTTCCTGCATTGTTGTGAGTCTAAAAAATGTAATTTTGGCTTTTCTATGACTTTCATGATGGAAGGGAGTGGAAGCCCCCAGTTCGACTTCTCTTACCATATCCTTATTATGAGTAGAACTGTATGTAGTCCAGAGAGAGTACTTCTGTAGACACTTTCTTATGAATTCATAATCATACATGACTGGGAATTAAATTAAGCTGAATTTGACCACATTGACTTGAAACCTTGCCATCCTAACACTCCAAATGCACAGAGTCACAACATGTTCCCATAACGTTTTAAGATTACCCTTCACTTCGTGAGTGTACTACATCCCTTCAACTGGACAGCAAGGACTGTGAGACAGTGAAAGTCGGTCACTTCCCATCATCCCAACCTTCATTATCCTTCATTACGATACTTTCATTGGCTCACAGGTATTATCAACACACAGGCATAGTTTCAAGAGCATGACCATGATTTCCCAAGACTCTATCAGTGGTATTTAGCTGGAATTTTCATGTGGCACAGGACACATCATGTAGCCTAGAGTAATACAGACACCAGAAATGCATCTTCGGAAGACATGTATTTGAAAGTATGGTAGACAAAAAATAAAAGTAGAATTTTTTGTCCTAGCTACATCCTATTCTTCAGCATGCCAAATAGTTTTGCCATCTACTATAGGATTTTATGCTTAATTATTTACGCACATATTTCAGATAAATCATGTTTTGTCTCTTTATACAGTATAAGCACACAAGAAAGTGGCATTGCCAATATATGTGCGATTGGAGAAGCACATATACCAATAGAGCTATGGATTGGTATAATGTAGTTCTTTATATGCAGAAAGAAACAAAGGAAATGTAATGCACAATAAAATCAAGCTATGTACAGAATAAAACAATTCTACTTTATTTTTTTGTTTGTCTTTTCATAAATCAATCTGTGTCCTGCTTATTGCTTGTTTTCCCTGAGGAAGGTAATTTATTTTATACAGAAAAGCACCCAGCACCCTCCCACAGTCACTCCCATTTGTTCTGAACACGAAAAACCTAGGTGAAAAATGGACTTACCGAGGGATGTAGAAAAATTGCAAAGCAGAGAGGAAGACCAGCCTTTCCCAGCTTAGTAAACTCTGGCTGAGCAAAACAAAAATAATTCCCTCCTCTAAAGGCTACTGCCCCTTCACTCCCATTTAAGGGCAGATGCAATGCTATATTTAGAACTAACCAAGTGATTCTCCCAAAACTGAGGCCAGCCTAATAGGCAATAAGGGTGTGATATAAAAGCAGAAGAAAAGCCCTACCCCATACGTAGTTTTATACTGTATTTTAATGAAAGATAGACCTCATTCCTAAAAAAAGCGGTTGTTTATGTTAAAAGTGGGGTTTCTTTTCCCAGCAACACCAAGAACATGGGAAACAGTTTAATGTCAGAAAACAGTTTAAACTTTTTATTTAGAAGTGATTGAAGTTTTAAAATAATCTAACTTAGAAGACCAGTGAGCAGACGTAAACTCTGGAATCTTATTAGTAGAGACATGAGATCCCCCTTGGTGCCTCAGGCTGTAAAATGATCCTCCCCGTTGCCTCCTTAAGAGGTCCCTGGATTTGAGAACATGGCTGCAATACGTGAAGGCATAGCAACTATATAAAAAGCCTATTAACATGGATTTAAAGAAAGTCCAGTTCCTACTCACTATTTCCATTTCCATAATGTCCCCAGTCAACCAACTCTCTGAGAGAGAGTTCTCTGTGTCTTGTAGGTAAAGTAGGAGGAATTAATATGCATAGAGGCATATACAGGCAGAGGAAAAAACACAGCCAAAGCACTCGATTCTGTGAGACCCTAATGGTCCCTGTTTACCACAAACAAAAACGGAGGTTTGGTGCCTGTAGGGCTCCTAAATTTCTATCCAGAAGGTCCAAGGCACCACTGTGGTGGCTCTGACATGTCCAGATGCGATGGAGTAGCAGCACTTGCTCTGCAGAGCTGGTAAGCATGGGCTCAGTCACTCTGCCCCATTCTGGTGGTGTGCAACCCCATAGGGATTTGTCCCATGACGTGAGCCCGTATGAGGGAAGGAAGGAAGGAAGGGAAGGGGAGGGAAGGGAAGGGAAGGGAAGGGAGGAACTCTGACAAGGCTTTGTGACAAGTGTGAAGAAATAATCACATTCCTCTTATTTGGCCTGGAAATAAGGACAACATGTCTGGGAGAACCTGGCTATATGGCAGACTTAATTATACTTCATGACTTGGCCTGGCCCATAATGACTCAAATATCCAGTGAGTCAGCAACATACAGTAAGTCGGGAATTCATTGATATTCAAAGTATTTGAAAATAACAAGATCTATTTTCAGTTTACTTATACAGGAATGGGATCAAGACCAAAGTCACTAAGTGACAATTAAGATCTTTCAGTGCTTGGTATAAGAAAATTTGATACATGAACAATGTTCTTGTAAGTCATGTTTTCTTCTTATGCATACACGTATGGGAAGCAGAGCAAGATGTGGAAAAACCTTTAACCAATTTCTTCTAATCGCATCCGCAGTATTCATCCAAGTTTCCTAAATACCTCTGCTACAGATCTTTCCCACTTTCTTATTGTCTAGGACTACCATTTGCTTGACACAGACTTCTCCCTTCCTCCATCGATCTTAAATTATAACTCAGTCTGACAGAATTAGATCTACAGAAACAGACACAGTGGAATGAGTGTGTATGCACTGAGCAGAGATGTTGCTTCAGAAGCAGCTGTCAATAATTAGCATGTAATAATCCAGAGCAAACCCACTTTACCTACACAGCTCCTTCTCTTCTCTCCTATTGCATTTTCCTGTGGGAGGTAAGAGGTCGGTTTTCAGGAAAACTTTAAAGTTCTCTTTACATTCTCTACTTTTAATTTCTTGTTCTATATTTATTATCTTTAAAGAAATGGAGGAATGTACAGCCTGCTATGTCTGCCTTTACACTTGAGCTCTCATCTATTTTAAGTTTTCTTAAGGGTGTGTTTGGATGTCAAAAACGTGAAAGTGCATCCTGAGGGCTATGGGCAACATGCCATAGGCAAGAACCAGCCATGCAGTGGAGCCAGTCCCAGGTAAGTCAAAAAATAAATTCTCCTCCTTTTCATAGATATTCACAAAATAGGATAGAAGGGAAAACTGTAATATTGTGTTATTCAGCGGTGTTGAAATTTAGGCAGCAGAGCACCTACCATCCAAAAATTATCCAGCATTTTAATCGTAAAATAATTTACATTACATTCTCAAACTTCCTCCCTGACAGTGGAGGCATCTTCCCCTGAACACTCCACTTCCCAAATAGCAGTTCTTTGCTAAGAGATGTTTTTTTAAAGCAGAGATTTAGCAGGGTATCAAAAGGATTATTCAAGCACTTAAAACTGAGCATGTGCTAAAATCCTTTAGTGAATGCGGTATTTTAGAATCACCTCTCTATCTTATAGCAGTCTCTTGATGTGGGTTGTTTAATTGATACAGGCTTAAGTAATGGCTCAGCTACTCTTGTAAAGGGAAAGACCAAGACCTGAAATGGAGCTCAGAAAAAAAGATGCATTAGCTTTGTAGCTACTGGAGAAAACATCAAAACAGTAATGAAATGAAATGTAATGGTGTTAGAATGTTTGCAGTCTGTAAGAGTGCCTTAATAGTGGCCTATGCTTTTAGCTTTCTCCAGTTCCAAGAAAACCTAATGCATCTTTGTATGGCAGCTTCTGAAGTCTGACTTTGTAATATGTTAGCTCTTGATTTCTTCAAATGCTTTTAGCATATTTATAGTTTTATATGAATTAGAAGATTGGTAACTAGCAATGAAGTTCCTCATCTCTGCAGCAGTCCTAATTATTCACAAAGCCCTATGGTAAGGTTTCTAAAGCCATGCTAGAACAATGGATACTGTGCAGTGGTGATCACAGAGCAGTCTCTTGGATTTCCTTCACAGCTAGCCAGGTCATAGCATCTCCCTTGGCATTACAAATGAAAGACAAAACAATGCATGCAAATTCAACCATATGAAAAATAAATCATGCTCTCTCCTCAGCTAATGCCTTTGGTCAGAAGTTCAGGATTATCAAGTATGGGGTCCATACATGTACCAAATAGAATGTGTCTTATTCAAAAGAGAATACCACCACCTGAAAGACTTAATTCAAAAAAATTTTGGAGGTAGTGCACCTGCTTGTGAAGATTAGCTAACAAGAGAGCAGTAACAGATGCACTTGATTGCTGACAGCACTGTAAATGTGTTCACACAGCTGAGCACAAATCCCCAAGGGAAAACACACCTGACTGCCTCTGTCAGGTTGGGAGAGAAGAACCCCATCCTGGCTCCTAAGAAGCTTAAACACCTCTCTCTCTACCTCCTGCTTTCTGCTTATTTTCATTTTTCTTGATGTATTTTCTCTTCCTCTATTAGAGTCTTCTTATTTTCTTTTTTGGCACCCAACTTGCAAGTATTTTAAGGTTGGCTACATGCAGCTGCAACCTGCCATATACTAAAACTACCCCTCCCAGACATGAGGATAGGCTGTGTGGAGATGAGACTGTAGAAGAGCCAAGACATTTGGAGGAAGAGAAGGAGGAGACACTTGTAACCAAGGAAAGGCTGTGCAGCTCCCCGGAGAGAGGACAACAGCAGCTGCAAAAAAAACCACTTGCTAGAAGCTGTTTTAAACAGCCGGACAGGGATTTTCAACCAGCAATTCAACAGAGCTAGACTGAACTGCATCCAGAACATCAGACACTTCTAGTACGAGCCTTTGAACAAATACTAAAATACCTGAATTTACAAAATGTTGGGATTTTTTTCCATGCAACATAAGATAAAGTGAATCTCTTAGTAAGTATTCTTATTTATATCTAAGAAGACAAACACACCACTGAGTTACAGTGAGTCAATCATTTATAAGATATTTAAATGGTAATGTATCACCCTGCTGTCCAAGGACCCACTCTGGAGCACATCAGAGTCAGTGGTAAGGTTTTACTGACTCAGGAAAGCTCTGATTCATATCCTTCTTGATTTAATGCCTCTTTAAAAAGTTGGCAGAGGGTTAGCTCAGCCACAAACAGACAAGACAGGGTTGCATGGTGCAGCAGAATGTTTCAACTACTTATTTTGTGAGTTACTGCAAGTGGTAACAAGAGTATATTTTCCACTGCTTTGGACAGCATAAAATACTCTAGAGCTGGTAACGGGCTGACAGTGATACTTTAATTAAAATTGGGGTTTTGGCCAGTGGGAATGCTTAGCTAAATATGTTTTGCTAAGTTTTAGGGTGAGCCAAGCAAATTACAGTCTCTTGCCAGTGATATGAAGTTACAGCTCAGATTTCAAATGTTGTTGTTTTTTTTTTTTTTAATTTAATCAAATCTTTTCCGAGTGTTTCTGATAAACCTTAATGAAAACAACAGCACTTACTACAGTTTACTAACTGTACTTATTTAGACAAACCATACCACAGGAGACCCCGCTAGCAGTGTATCAGCTCAGTGACACTTCTTCATTTACCATTACAATGAGATCTATTTTTCAACCAAGTGCAAAGATAAGGACCAAAATGATTTTTGTCTTACCCTGGTATATTTATTCAAGTGCCACATAATATGCTCTGCAGATATCCACCGTAGCAACAGTTATCTCTGTCAACTAATCTCTGTGTCAGCGACAACAGATTAAATCTAGACACAACCACAGGTTGTAAGAGGGCAGAGGCAGGAACTAGTTACACTGCAGTCATGTGGCCCAGAGGCTTCACCACCCTGGGAAATGCAGGTGAGACAGCTACAGTCCGAAATCCACCACTGGGTAGCACCATGCAAAGTCTATTTTAATGCCTTCAGGTTTTAGTAGCTGCCAGCTGTGGGGGTTACTGCTTGTAACAGCACCTACATACAGGACTCACACCAGCCATAAGCACAGACAGCCCAGTCACAGAATCACAGAATGGTTGAGGTTGGAAGGGACCTCTGGAAGGTCATCTTGTCCAGCCCACCTGCTCAAGGAGGGCCACCTAAAGCCGGTTGCCCCGGACCATGTCCAGACAGCTTTTGAATAACTCCAAGGACGGAGATTACACAAATTCTCTGGGCGACCTGTGCCAGTGCTTGGTCACACTTACAGTGAAAAAAGGGTTCCCTGATCTTCAGACCCTCCTGTGTTTCAGTTTGTGCCCATTTCCTCTGGTCCTGTCCCCTCCTCCTCTTGGACTGGCAGAGGCTGAAGGTCACTAGTGCAGGCACACACACTCTCCAGGTTCACAAGCACACAGACATTTGCTGTCTGGTCGCCTACTCTCTCCTTCTGGTCTAGGTTGATGCTTGCTGCAAACAGATGCGTGCACTCATACACTCATCCCAAAGGCAACCTACACCTGCGGGTTGCCCCCAATACCTACACCTACACTGGGGCACCTAAACTCCCAGTCTGAGTCCAATAGCTGGCACCCAGTCCACTCATACCAGTCCCCCCAGTACCTGGCACTCAGTCCATGCAGCACTCACACACATGGAATGAAGAGTGAGATTACACAGAGAGATAAAGGTTTTACAGAAGACAGGCGGTGATCAGGAGCAGGGCTGTCAGACAAGCATACTGACCAGCCCTGTTTTACACACGACTGGCCCCTTTTATACCTTTTTCTGTCTGTTCCTCTCTTTGTTCCTACCCAGTTCCTTCCCCTAAACGTTTCTTCACCACTTTGCACAGATCTACTAATACCCACTCCTCTGGTGCAGCATTCAGGATCTTCACCCACTCCATCCCAAACCCCTCCAGTTATAATCTTATCAGTTGCAAAGTCCAGGTTAGTTTTTCTGGAATACCCCATCAATTAGTGTGACTGGCAAGGTTTGTTTCTTCTCCATCACTGTTTGTCAGATCTGTGTCTCTGTATGTTTGTTGCCCTCACCTTTTCTTATCAACCTGATTTTAGGTGCTCCTCAATCAGATCATCTTGCTGGAATAAGCATTCTCACAGTCCACTATCCTTATCAATTAGTGCCACTAACCAGGTTTGTTTCTGGTTATCGACTTTGTTAGTACTAGTCAGTTAGGTTTTTTGTATCTGTCTGTTTGTCTCTCCTCTTTTCCTTAGCACCCCATTTGACATGGTCCTCGGTCAGAAAATCTTAAGGAAAAAACTTTCTCTACACTCCACATATTATAAGAAAATTGTCTGCTCCTGTTTCACAGGGAAAAAGGAGAAGGAAAGGAGTACATAATAAATCACACGGCAGATCACCTGCACGATGAGTCCAATGTGAGAGCTGACATGAACACATCAAACTGTATCAAGTTCAGGCATATCCCACTATTCAACATTGTTGAACTTTGTGTGGCATATCCATCAGTTCATGTCGCTGAAAGCATGTAGCTATGCTGCGTATGGCCCATGCCACGCATAATATACTGTTTGACTTATATATGAACATAAATGTGCTCTAGAGTAATGAGCCTTTTTCCATATTCCTGGAAGCAGGTAACTCTCATTAGAAAAATGATATTGTTTGGTTTCAGGGCTAAATGACTCGCATCCACAACAGCTTGAAGGAATGATACAGTGCAGGTCTGACTGGATTTCACTGTAAACAGGCAAGAACTGTTGGAAATGGAGCCCAGGCACAATTTTCTTTAGGAATGATAGCAGCTGGACCCCTTAATTCCTGTTCCTCACTACTGCTGGTTTTCTTTGATTCTTCGGTTGTTATAACCAAAAGGATTGAGTTCACCACAGGTAGGTACGACGAGAAGTGTGCTAAGATTGCCGGTCCCAGGCAGGCCCCAAATTTACACTGTTTTAACAGATAGCATTTGGCATTTTTAGTAACAACAAAGGAAGAAACCACTGTTTTGCAGAAGTGCCAATGAGGCACACTCCAACTGCTCTGTAGTTTCTTCTCCAGGTCTTCAAGAGCAATGCCATAGTGCATAAAACAAAGCAACATTTCATTACAGAAAACAGACTGAAGAGTCCTACGTGATTATTCTATCCCAGCCTCTAACTACTGTTTCTCTCCATGGTCCATATTCTGGTGCTTCAAATCAAGCTACATTTGGAGGTCACCTGTTCTCACCATCACCGCTACTGCTCCTCAGTTATTGTACAGCTGCAAGTGTTCCTGATGAGGAGGTTTCGCTGAATTCTTTGCCCATGCCATTAACTGATTATTTACTCTTCTCACTCTTTGGCATTCAGTTGTCACTAAATCAGTCACCCACTAGCATCCTTGGTCCTCAAGTTAAAGACTCATTTTATTTCAAAGGGTGCTTTTACCCAAATAAAGACTGTAGGATTCCCCACACAAACACTCTTTAAATTCAAACGCAGCTTAGACAAGTTATTCGTATTTTGTTCTTTTTATTTTTTTTTTATAAGTCGTCTAGCCTGTGTCTTGTCTCACATGTTGGGCTTGCTGAGTATTTCTCTGCAACTATATTTTTATCACAAGGTAATATTTACATTGCTGACTGAAAAACTTTTACAGATGTAAGTATATATATTTTGCTTCCTACCTTACTGATACCTGAATCAATTTTTCCATTATTCTTAATTTTAATCTGAGGAAGTTATGGGTTCCAGATACACAGATAGCTTGAGATGGCAGTAAATCCACGGGCAGTATAGAGCCTGTTTCTTTTATTTTGAATTTCTATTGTAATAAGGCAGCATTAGGTACCACTCTGGATTCTCCTGTAGCTTATCCTAAATAGCAGGTAGGCAGATTCAGAGAGCTGCAAGACCAAAAAAAGCTTTCTTCCAGCTTAATAAATATCTTGAGTCCCAGGTCACATCAGAGTGACACAGAATGTAAGGCTTTGAATGCTTAGGACAGCTGTCCTCTCTCCCTGCCTCGGTGGCCTGTCTGGTTACACTTGTACCCAATCCCATCCACTGGCAGTGTTCCCCAAGTGACACAAATACTACGGCAGTGCCGGAGAGGAAAAAAATTTGAGCTGAGTGCAGTCGTCAAGATGTCTGGGCATTTACAACAGGACAACAGCAGCAACATCATAACATCACAGCAACGGTTGGAATTGCTTAGACACCTCAGGGAGTGACAGACCATTGCCCCTCCCTGACAAAGGGACTGATATCAGCTGCTCAGAGTTTCCAATGCGTGGGAACTCTTGAATGGAAAGATAAAGTTTGAGGCCAGAAGAATCATCATGATCACCTTATTTATACCTCACAGTCTATTCAGTTATGTTTGCTACTTTTCTGCTATGACATCATGCAATTAATAAAAGGTTTGGTCAAAACACCACTTGCCTGAATTGCTTGTTCTATGAAAGGAAATCTGTCTTAATTTGGAAATATCCAGAGATTAATTCTTCCCTATTGTTTGTACTTTCCTCCAACTCTTAATCATATTTAGTGTCAAAAATTTGTGCCTTTTTTTCTGGAGTTGGAATTTGCCTAGCATTACCTTCCATCCAGTAGTTCTTAAATCTTCTCAGATTTGAAAAAAAAAACCCACAGTATTTTCTTTCTCTGAAGGTACTCACACACTAACCCTCACACTTCACCTTCCCACTGCAATTGCTAGACAGAATATCTGTTTTTGACCGTATGATGCTGGTGCAGCCTGCTAGCACAGAGCAGTCAAGACTTTTGTGAACAATGAGGTGGAAAGGACCAAAGAATTAAAAAAATTTGGCTTGGGGATGTTTATAATTGTCATTTTCCAGATGTGGGAGAAAAGAGAGTGATTGCTTAGAAAGAATTAGAAGTAGACAATGAAGTAACAAGGAAGTTGGTGTTACGTGTTGACCTTTGGAAAATCAGTCAGAGATGAGGGATAGACATAGGTCATGATAAACATGAAGCAATGGAAGAAATAGTTTGCAGTGGTACATTACAAAGAATGAACCTTCCAGGAAGAGGAATCTTGTAGAAAGAGGAACCTTGTCAAAAGGACACCTTAGGATTATGATCTTTTCAGAAGCTTTCTGGGAAAAACTAACTGAGCAACCTGCATTGCATTCCTATACTGTAATATAAAAGCTTCAACTTGAACTTCAGCTGTGTGCATTTAGAAAGACAGTACACTATACTTTGCAGAGGGTCTTTCCTGCTTCATCCTGGGTAGAATTAGTATAAAGGTGTAAAGAGTGTAACACTGATTGTGATAGCTGCTGGTTGAGAGGCTGCCTGACAGCTTGGAAGGTCATGTCTTCACAGGAATCATGAAAGGGGCCAGCAAAGAGACGCATGTGGAAGGGAAAGTAAGAGTGCTCTTCTGGTCTTGGTGAGTTTAGATAGGCAACAAAAAGTGGTGGCTGGTTTTCAGTGGATCTCTGATCAATCACACATTTTAAACTCATGCATGATACATCTGGAACAGAAATACTGTCTCCATTCCCAGTCTTAAAAAAATATGGTACTGAAAAGAGAACAGACCACTACACATGTATCTCCCTACTAGCAGAAAGGACACACATGTGCAGCGTTACTCCCTTTCTGATGGAAGCATGCCAGCAATTTCCTAGCGTGTCATATGCCCTGGGAAACAATTGTGCTTCATGAGAACCACATGGAAATAGTCCATTAAAGTTCCAGTCTCAAGTAATATACAGCAGCTGTCTCAATATTTGGACTTCGGACTTGCTGTGTGCGCTGTTCATTATTATTTTTTGCTCCTCCTCTCACCCTCCACCCCCCATTAATAATTCTCAAGAAAGAAAAGGGACATGTCCAGATGTCCCATTACCGTGGGACAGCCCAGGGGATGAGAGGAGAACCAGGAAGACAATGCCACCATCTCTCACCACTCACAGAGACACAGAACAAGCAGGGTTACATATAAACTTACCAGCGTAACTAATCATGCCATCCCTCAGTCTTCTGATGGGGCTCTCTACAGGCAGTCGCACTTCCTGCTGGTGGACGTCACAGGCACCTGGAACATGGTGGGCTAATGCTGGTCCTGAAAGCAGCCCTCAACATCCAGCCTTTCTGAACTCACAGCTGCAAAGGTACTATATTCCTCTCATAGAGCCCTTGACCTGAAATTGGGTAAGAGGATGAAAACTACTCTGGGGAGCAGCACAAAACATACATTTGCTTTGTTCTTTAAATCCTTCCTAGGGACCTGCTATTTGCCATAGACAGGGAGAAGACACTACATGTACCTCTAGGCCCAGTCTAATGAAGTCATTCTTATGTTAAGACAACACTTATAAAATATGCATCAAGGATCTTAAAGAGGAAAAGGTCAAAGAATTGATTTGCATTCCAGAAGCTAATGAACATTTGCTTGGTGAATGTAATCTGTTGAAAGAAAAGACTAGGGAACAGCAACCAAGTAAGGAGCAAAGATAAATCAGAGTGTGTATAAAAGAGATCAGAAGAGGAGCCAAGTACAATGACGTCTTTCTAGGTAGATATATTACAGTTAAAGATCAACACCAAAGATCAACAACTCCCTCCAGGAAATAATTTAAATAGTAGCTGTCCAAAGATGGGACTCTTTACACAAGGTGTTTAAATTTAATAATATTCAGAATCACCTCAGATTTCTTTAAACATTCAAGGAAGTTTCATGACTTGATAATTTTGGCCACCATTTACAAGACTACCAACTAGCATTTCACTTACCATCTTTGGATTAATTGTTATGTACATTATTAAAATTTGCATACATAAGCATTTACACTGAAATGCCATGATGATGATTAGGGGATTAGAGCAACTGACATACTAGGAGAGGATGAGAAAGCTTGACTGTTCAGCCTGGAGAAGAGAAATCTCAAGGGATCATATGAATATGTATAAATACCTGAAGGGAGGCTGTAAAGAAGACAGAGCCAGGCTTTTTTCAGTGGTGCCTAGGGCTGTGGGGAGCCAGAGACCAGCACTGCTGCAGTGTCACTGGGGCAGGGAGTGATGGCCCTGAGGGACTGAAATGGGGCCATGGGCAGGTTAGGGGAAGACTCTTATTAACTCCAAAATTACATTTGGGACGGAAAGTTGGTGAAAACCTCCTCCACGCCTCTGACTTCTCTTCAAACGCACTGCATAGTGTTGGCCATCAGTGAAACTGCATCAATTAGGAAATGTCTATTGTCTTTTTACAACAGAGAATATATCTTTTTGTGAGTAAGGAATACAAAATAACAGAGCAGGGTTTCTATGGTAGCATATTTGCACTCAGACAATTGGTCCACTGAGCTGGTCATTTTTCTTTTAAAGCCTCATTTAACTTCTGCAATATATTATGACCCACAAGCTCCAGCTTCAACAAGGTAAGTTTCAGTGAGCTATTATTTCAGTATTGCCAATTATTTAAACTTCATGCTGCAATATACTTGATAAATATCAAAGTTCATAGTAAATACCATATTTATAGTATATGAAGTATCAGCTTGCATTCAACAGAAAGAGACCTAACATTTTTCCTGTAAGAAATGTAAGCCAATGCCAGCAGACCATCAGGATGTATCTACACCAGGCAATGATAAATCATTCAGAAAAATCTGGATGGCACCAGTCAAGCCTCTTTAGGACCCAAACACTGTTTAGCCATATCAACATGAAGTTAAACCCAAGTTAATAAGCCAGGCAGGTGTATTAGTTTACTCATGAACACGGGATAACATAGCCACATTCCCACAAAGAATGATGCTGCCCGGTCTGGATACCACAGCTCAGCTCAACGCTAGTTTATGTGCATCTGAAGCATGATCCATCAGCCATGTTCAGTGTGAAAATTTTTGGATGTAAGTTGGTGTTTTGGGCAACTGAATAGATCTGTTTAGGAATTTTTTGGATAAAATTTTGTTTCTTGCGGGAAAAAGTCTGTACCAAAGCAATTTACCTTTACCTCCAGATAAGTACATCTGTGGATATGGAATTTCTAGGAAAGGCTTCTCAAGTCCAAGGAGGAGATTCAGGCCCCACTGAAGATGTATCTATATTGTTTATGAATTCTTAGGCTACACTTCTGCCTTCCCTTTCACACCGGGAAAGCACAAGACAGCAGATTAGCCCTGGGTGTAGGGCCTACCTGTACCATGTAGTTTGAGGAAGAGACGAGATGCCAGGCACATACCAGGTGAGTGGCTGGATGTGAGATTGCTCCCAGCAGACTTGTAGCTCTTACTGCTACTGGCTCACCAAGCCTGAGCCCAAGGTCACAAGACCTTCCTCAGCATGAAGGAAGCATGAGACCTTTTTCTGAAGGTATGCTCAGAGACAGCCTGCCCTCTGAGCTGCGAGAGGAGACAGCCACCGCCGTCGGCCAAGCAGCTCAAGGCTCAGCACTCTGCCCTGCATCTGCCTGTACCCTCCCCTCAGCCCCATGTGGTTTGGGAGCACCTCTGCTCCTCCACTGCAGCTCCTCCTCTTCGGTAGTAACTTCTGCATGGATTAAAAAAGGGATTAAATCTTCCCTCTCCAAATGACTTGGTTTTGACACTGTGCCCCGTGTCTTCAAAATTTGAATAGTTAAATATCAAATGGAAATAGCTTAACTAGGAGAACATAAAGGAGCCCAAGCCCGGGACTTGACCCTCAATATGGGCAAGGGAAGGACTTCCGTTTATCACAACTATCAGTACTGCTTCAGTTCAAGAACTTTTTCCAAAACTCAGAAATCATAGTGAAAAAGACATTTTCTGTCTAGAGTGGATTATAGCTGTGATACAAAGGTTCTCTCGCAAATAAGATCTATTTCCTGAAAACATTACCAGCATTCACCTCTGTCAGCCCTTCATGTCTTTCCTGGGGAGCTGGACTAGGACAATTGTTGGTCAGTGTAATGGGTCTTATGGGACCATTCCAGCTGCTGTAACTCCAGCACTGTGTTTCAGATCATTTATTCTGAAAGTAATTTTTTGCAGGATCATTTATTTCGGAAATTATTTTAGCCCCTACAGGCTGAGAAACACAGTGGAAAAAAAAAAAATTTAGAGCTTCTCCACACCAGGAATTTAGAGCTTCTCCAGGATTTGCACAGCTAAAGATCTGGCCCACTCTCTATATGACTCCTGAGACAGTGTAAAACCAACATAGGCTATCAAAAGGGAGAACTATAAGTGTGCTGCAAAAGGGACGTCGGTTATAGAAGCCAAAGAACAAAATAGGAGAGGCTGAAACCTGATAGAAAATAATACAAATGGATATGATGTCAATAAGAAAAAAAGGAAAAATCATTTGTCAATCACCCACACAAAAAACCAGACTCACACATTCCTCCATTAAAACTCTTCCTCCTTTATAAACAGTAAACTGAAAAGTTAGATTGTGAAGGCATGGAAAGCCTTCTAGATATATCACTTGTTTTTTATTTTCCCCCACTAAATTAAAAAAAAAAAAAAAAAAGAAAGAAAAAAAAAAGAACTAAGGCAGAGAGGAGTGCAAGATCATGGTTCAACAGTCAAAGTGGAGAAAGGCTTCTTTCTCAAAAATACTCTTTTTATTTTAGCCAGACTCCCATTTGTCTTCCAATATCTCTACCTTGGGAGTTTCATGCAGTGCTTTTAAATAACCCCACTATGCAGCTTAATGAAAATAACCAGCGTATCCTTTATGAAATAACTTTCTGAGAAACATCCCTGTTACACAAATTCAGGAGTACTCAGCCTCCATCCCTCATGATCCTCTCTGAAGACACAGCACAGAAACTCTTCAGAAAGTGCTTTCATCAGGTTTCATTTTAAATTTAAATACTGCGAGCTATGCGTGGTTACAGACGCTCTCTTGAAAATAGCTAGTTCTGTAAAACACATTTGCCAGAGAAAACAGCTTTATCCTTACCAGATAGTTTAGCTATTTCCTTCTTTCTTTTCCTTTTTATTTAAAAAAAAAAAAAAAAAAAAACAACGAATTTTTAGACAGCTGGGGCCATATGTTCTGTCTAGCTATCCATCTTACTCCCTCAGGTTACACTGAACGACTTAAGTGGAATTGAAATCCAAATTTGGCTCGCTAAATTCATTTGACAGATGGACTAGGAAAATGTCATTTGTAAAAGTAACTTGGATATAGCCATAAAACCTTTTGCCATTTCTCAATCCACTTTCTTTTCTTTTCCGAATACGTATGTTCAACAAACTGTTCATGTCTGAACATGGTTACCATTTTAGCAATCGGGCATATAAGCAATTCTGTCAAGACAAAATACAGATTTAAAATGTTTGGGTCTGACAGACCTTTTAGTGCTGCTGGAATGCTTCCTATTTTCAAGGTTACCTAATAAGCCTCTTAAGTTACGGATAACTTCACAGAATAATACTGATATCTTTGAATCCTTTACCAATGACTGCAGCGTACTCAGTGAAATAATGCAGCCATTCCTTTAAAACAATACAAGAAATGCAGGGGTACAGGAGAAATGGATTATTCTTTTCTTTTCTTTTTTTTTTTTCTCTTTTTCTCTTCTTCTCCTCTCTTCTCTCTTCTCCTCTTCTCCTCTTCTCTTCCATCTTGAAAAATTTTGAACCCTTAATAAATTTATATCTAAAAGGCTCTTGTGGGTTCGCATTGCTGGAAGGATTTTCATTTGGGCAGCCTAATCTCTATCAGAAGGCAAATTCCCCTCCCCTTCCCTCCCTTCCTCTCCCTTCCCCTTCCCCTTCCCCTTCCCTCTCCTCTCCTCTCCTCTCCTCTCCTCTCCTCTCCTCTCCTCTCCCTCCTCTCCTCTCCTCTCCTCTCTTCTCTTCTCTTCTCTTCTCTGTTTTGTTTTTACAATTGGGGTATGCTTCTGCTATGTTAAGAAAATACTTCGGCACATAATGCAAAGTAACATTGTCTATATAGAGAGACACAGAAACAAAATGTCAGCAGGAGAAGAATGAACACACAGTGATTTCCTTTGCGATTATTAAGCTCTGTAGGGAATCTTCATATCAGCTCCTTTTACTGCTTTCTATTTCTCAAAGTAAAACAAATAAAGTTGCTCTTGGTGCTGCTCAGTGCAAGCCGCTACCCACTAGATGGGGCCCC
Organism: Fulmarus glacialis; assembly: GCF_000690835.1. NCBI lineage: Eukaryota > Metazoa > Chordata > Aves > Procellariiformes > Procellariidae > Fulmarus > Fulmarus glacialis. The sequence continues at coordinate 23,662 of NW_009220790.1, read as the reverse complement.
AAGGCAAGAAGTTCTCAGCTCACAACGCCGGGTGCACCCTGAGAAGCTGCATTTCCAGAGGAGAAATATAGTAAGGGCAAAAAGTGGTCTGAAATATCAGCACCATAGACGAGTTTAAGAGTTCGAGCTGAATTTGGAACTTGGTTCATAAGGGACTTGAATTCTACTAACACCTACACCAGAAGGAAAGCATAGACCCTCTACCCCCCAAATTCTTGGCTACCTAATTCTTAAAACCCAACATCCTTTAAAAAAAAAAAAAAAAAAAAAGTCCCTGTATTCTACCAATAAAATTCAGAAGTTTTTCACATATCTGTTTCTGACTACATAGAACTGTGGCTTCACCTACCCACAGGGGAGGACATGGACAAAATAATGTGATACAAACAGCATCATGTATTTCCTCCCTGTTGGTCCAGACAACAGCAATGCCAGCATCCCTCAGGAACACATGTTTCCAACAAGCAATAGTCCTTGGAGACCTTTCAGCTATGGCTTGTTCTGCTGGGCACTCAGCCTCTCACAGAAATACAGCAGCTTCCCTGCCCGGTTTCTGCTTCACAGATCCACGCCTACAGAAAATGTTGATCTTCATATATAAAATAAGAGAAGGGGTCAAGAAACAGAAATCTCTGCACTTCACAGCCAGAGCCATAAACACTGATCCAAGACATCATTCTGATTTGTATTCACTTCGACCCACAACTGTTCTTCATTTAATCCATTCAAAGTTGATCCTCAGCTGATGATTTACCATCTTGTAGGCGATTGTCCTACAATGTGAATGTAGACTGCTATTATTATATAGCTTATCCCCACATTTCTACCTGAACTCATTACCATACACTACTTTTACTGCTAGTGGAGAAAGCCACTTCACAAATGCACTTCATCCCATTCTGAAGTAAATGTCTAAAATTGGTCCCCCTAAAGTAGTTCAGATGCAGATGTCAAAGCTGCAGAGGTCTTAGAGGTGGGGAGAATGGCCCTTGCACCTGCTTCTCCGAGGAGATACATTTTCTTAGGTTTGTATTTAACAACACATTCAGTAGCCTTCTGAGTAAAAACATGAGCTTTTTCTCTCAGACTTGTCAGATTTGTAAGGCAACTTTACAATCACCTACCTGAAACCATCTGATTCTTTTCTGGGAGCCTTCCACTGCTGAAGTAACAAAATTTCAGCTTTTAAGTTAAATTTATAAGCCTGGGGTTACAAAGATAAGCCAGAAAGTGTTAATTGCAAAAGCTTAAAAAAATTGTTTGAAAGTTTGGAAAACGCAGAGTGGAAAATTATTAACATGGTAAATCTCATGCAGGAGAGAGAAACATAAACCTTGACCCTTGAAGTTAATTATTCCAGGAAAGGTTAGTCACATTATGATTAGACAACACCATAAACCTCCCCACACAAACTTTTGTCAACTCTACGGTTTGTTTCTGTTCTTCTGAAAAATCAGGCGTCTGTTGTTTACCAGCTTGCAGGAAAATTAATTTTTCATATCAGCTCTACAACAGCAGCAAGTGTGGTGAGGGGCACAAGATGTGCTGGGTGAAGACAGCCTGGACAGGCCAGACATCTTAGACTTGCTCATGCCATAATGCACAATAGCCAAGCCAAGGTTGGCTGAATTGTTGTCCTGTTTATGTCTGCCTGGATCAGACCCTGGAGCGCCAGCCTTCTCCAAGAGCAAGGCAGGACTCATTGGCTACTCATGAACCTAACAGGAGATTCCCAGGCACGGTAATTCTGTCATCAATACTGTTAGAAAGTCAGAGTGCTCCCTTTTGGGCTAGGACTAGGATGCATGGTACCTTCCCAAACAATTTCTGAGTACAGGCAGGATTCAGCCTAAGCAAGGCATCATTGCCCATGGCGGTTTGGATGTGGTCCTCCTGTTCTGCTAGCTAAGGGAGCTTTATAGTGCAGACATGGCCATGCCAGCAGTTCCAGGGAACGGCCATGACAGCCATAAGCCTCTTCATTTTATTAGTACATATATATAGCTGGTAAGCCCAGAACCTGGTAGAGCACTTGCTGTGAATGAAAAACTGCTAAGCAATATTGGCATTTGGAGTGAGGCCAAGGCAAGAGAGATGCACCACAGGAGTAGCATGGAGGTAAAGCGGCTTGTGCATATTAAGCCAAGGTCACCAGCAATCGTGGAAGCCTGTAACTGGAGCAGGGGAGAACAACATGCCGTAAGAGAATTGACAAAATTAAAATGAAGGAATGGAATCATTAACATGCAAATTCAGGATTCAGCTGGACCAAAGAAACCAAAACAGACAAGACTTTTCTCTTTTCTACGTCCACACAGGTTGGCACAAAAGAAAGAACATGAGGTCCAGATACCGTTGAGTATTTGCAGTGTCCAAAATAGGAAAGTGCTTCTGAACAAGCAGGCATGGGGAGAGCCAGTGGTTTCTGATGACACTAAGTCTTCCTCAGGAGCTGTGCAGGGCAGGTCCAGACTGAAGAGTGCTTTCTCTCTCCTTTACATCTCTTTCAAACCAGACCCACCTCCCATCCAGTCATTTAAGGAAGGGGGAAGGAGATCTATTACTTCATTCTCATGTATGTTGCAGCTTTTCTTTGCTGCCTCCTACGCTTCATCTGCCACTGCTTTAATCTGCCCACTCCCACTTCCACACGGATCTTTTACAGCTCTTGGTCAGGAAGATATTCCTTCGTCACCTGCATGCCTCGCTTTGCCAAGGTCACTTTCTCACACGCCTGCAACTGTTTCTTCTCCCCACAGAATATCTTCAGATATTCTTTTCATTAATCTTTTAATTAATCAATCATTTTCCATGTTTTTGTTATCCTCCTTGAGGGTTTTTGATTTTCCAAGTTACTTTTCTCCTGTGCTTTATTAGACTACAGCATGTTTAGCTCTCTCCAAAGCTCAACGTGAGAACTGAACGGGAATGGGTGAGCCCATAAGCCCTCAGACAGTGCTCTCAAGATAATTAGAGGCACATATTGCTAGAAACATGGCACCTTTGTTCAATTTATCCAGAAATTACTCAGTAGTTCTGTGTGGCCTGAAGACATCAAGAAGTTACCAAATGCAGAGTAAGTGTATCTAAAGCACATTTCAGGCACTGAAATTTCTGGTAATAAACCAATAAAGAAATAAGGATGTTGTGCATCCTTAGGTAGACTAATAGGAATATTACTACCTTAACAAACTTTTCATAGTATCCAGCCTGAGTCTTTTTAGCTACAGAGTAAAAAAAAATTAATCAGATTTCTTGTTGCACTTCCTAAATGAACAAAGAGAAAACTGATGATTATCTTCTTTAATAATGCCCTTTTACATAATGAAAGTCTTCTCATGTTCCCCACGCAGAGTTCATTTTCTAGATTAAATGTAGCCAGTGCTCTGAAACTTTCTTCATTTCCTAAACCTCATGTTCCCTTTTCTGCCCTCTGAATTCCCTCCAGTGAGTCCACATTTCCAGTCAAGGACAATGCCTGAAAGTAGGTGCACTATTTCAGCTGTTCTCACCCCTGCCAAGAAGAGAAGTGTAATTAATCCCCATTTTACAAATAATGCTGCTGTTCAGACTAGTTTTTTTAAATGGCAGATTTCTCTTTGGTACCTAACAGAATCACACTGTAACCCAACATCCTTTGCTTTCCAATATCACCCCAAGGGACTTGGTGGGATTCTGCCACCTGGCCAGCTGCTCCCTACCTCCATTTCATATTTAATTTCTCTTCCACAAGAGCAGAATTTTATGCCATTTGTTACTTTTCCTTAAGGTGTGAGGGAAATGCCTGGCTTTTTACTCCACTTAGGAATAGCCCGCAGTTTTCATGCCTTACTTCAGGCCCCTTGCTTTTTGCAATATCCATCCAGCTTTTTGCATTACTCCATCCCCAGAAGAAGATGCATGCTGTTACACTTTCTGTGATAAAACAGTTCTGAAGAGCAAACTCCTCCTTGCTGTCATGAAGTTAATTTTTATTGCCAGCCACAGCATACAGGGAAAAAAAACACACTCAGCCTCCGTGTGGGTGGTGGAGAAGGTAAAATCTGAAAAGGAAACAGGAGGAAACTGGAACGCTTGTTACTACAAGACGGAGATAAACATGAAACAGACCAAATGGTTAAAGCAGGCATATATAAGGTGTCCAGGATCTTGTCTAGGAAGTTGATATGCAACAGATTATATGGCATTAAAAATTAAAAAAAATAAAGCTTACTTCAAGTATTACATTGCCTAAACAGTCTGGGAATGGGATAGAAGAAAACTGGCCTTTCATTATGTCCAGGAGATGAACAACTTTGTTCTGGTGAACTCAGGGAAGAAAACTCAAAATTCAAAGGCTTTCAGAGGAATAGCATGTTCAGGTCCACAGCCTGAGCTCACTTCGGGCACCTGCAAAACCAAATAAGTCACGGAGCATACAAGTTGCTTGCTGCCCACCTGGAACATCATGTAGGAGGCAAGCCTTCTCAGGCGTGTCTCCCTGAAAACTGCATGACTGTAGGCATGACTTGTAGCAAAAGTAAGGCCTGCATCTGCCAAAACACTCACATCATTAGGTACAGTTCTGAATATACCAGGCTCTCCGGTTAAGAGACTTTATGTCCTCTTGTTGGTGCACCTTCTAGTTACTCTACATTTGCTATTTACTATCTTTGTGCTACCTCCTCTTGACAGCATTGCAGTCAGCTTGTCCAAATCTGTCCTGCAATTTCCTACACATGTGCAAAGCCATTCTGAAACAGAGGAAAGGTAAAGCCGAGGCATTTCATTCGGTCCTAATTTGTTACAGCAAAGTCCTCCAAAAAAGACACATTTTTATTATCTCTACCTGTCATTAAATTAAATTTTCTCCCTGAGGTATTTCTCTTTCTGTGCTTGTTTGCAAATATGGCACCGATGTCGCACTGACATCTGCTTTGCTTCCACACAAAATAATCCCACTGAACTCCAGGGGTGAAATTCAATCCCATTACAGTAAAAATAAGACATGTTCTCCATTGACTCACCTGGGTACAGCGTTTCATATTAGCACGAACAGTTAAGCTAAGCACAATAGTTTGCAAATACAGAGGTTACTCTAGTTAGGGTTTGAGGATATTTTATACTTATTTAGGAAGAAAAATAATGCATGTGTACGGTGCCATACAATACTCTCGAAATGTTGTTAAAGCTATTCAAATGCAGAAAAAAAACCCAATGTAACACAGAATAATAATTACTTTGATTAATTGGTTATGGTTTAAAAGAGTCAGTGTATTTTATGTAAGCTGCAATGACCCCTTTGAACAGCAGAGGACATTTAGTTACCCCAATTTGTCCCTTGAATGGTATCCAGAGGGAAGAACAGTGGGAACAGTGAGGAAACCCAGCCTGGGGACGGGCGGAGAGAAAGGCCCTTTTGTGCGGCGGCAGAGGCAGAATCCCACACGCTCACTTTCACACACGGACAAAGGAGGAAGGGGAACACTTATCTCTTCTGCTTTTTCTATTTTTTTTTCCAAGATCTGCAGCACAAAATCCCTCCCAGGCAAGCTGTCAGCAAGGAGGAAGCATCCTGCGGGCAGAGGCCCAGCCTGGGAGATCAGCGATATCGCTTACTGCAAACCCGACACAGCGAGAGAAACTGCTGAGAAAGGACGCAGCAGAGGAGAGGCCTGAGAACTGACTGCGTGAGCAAATAATAAATACAGCTGCCGCTTTAATCATTGCAACAGGTTTCTTTTTTTTCTGAACCAATATGGGATGCCAGAGGAACTCCACGGTAGTCAGTGGAGAAGCTGGGATGAATTAAAGCTGAAGTAAAACTAGCATGGCAAAGTCAAACACAAGTCTAATCCTGTACACCACACTGTGTTGCTGCTGCATTTTTACTTCACTTGTTAAGCAAGGCAGATGCACAGTGGCAACTGGGCTTCTCTGCTGAGAGAAATGCAAGCTCCGGGAGATCGCAGAGACCGCAAGAGACATCACTGCCTGCAGTGATGGTGGCCCACAGCTGAGCAAGGCCCAACCATGTTGGTTTTTTTCGCTGATCCCAGAGCCTTTTGCATTAAAGCTCTGCTGCATAAACAACTGAACAACACTGAGAGCAGGGACCAGAGTCTGATCCTGTCTGCAGCAAATTGCAGCGTCCAGCACCTTCTTGCATCACATCTCTCATGCCCTGTATCTTTCAGCATCATCGCACTGTCATGACAAGAGGCGTTGAGACTGCCTTCAGCCTGGAGCATCTAGGACGATGTGGTTTTAAACTTCTTAAAGTACGAAAGGCACTAGGAGAGGTCTTAGTGACAACACTATTAGGAAAGGGTATGGTAGCTCAGCTGCCACAGATTTTAAAGGGACGGAGCCTGTCTCATATTGAAAATAGTCACTTTAGGCAGCTAATACAAGGGATGAATGTGCACTGTAAATCCCAGTGAGCTGGAGCACTTCTGTTCCAGAGAGAGACACAAGATTTGGGACAAACCCCAATTTTGTGCTCACTGCCACCCCTGTAGGCATACCAATCCTTCTGATGATCTTAAGGGTCTTTTCCAACCTAAATGATTCTGTGATTCTGTAAAACTAATTCATCAGCATGAGCTTTTTTTCCAGGCACATTCAAACCACTTACCTCCACTGCATTGCAGATGGAGTCTAAATGCCCTGAGAACCTAAATGCCCCCTTGGGCTCAACTGAAAAAGTACAGCACTGTCGTACAGCTCCGCATTTACATTATCTCCATGTGCCACCCAAGTCCACCAACTAGGCCTATCATACTTACAAGTTCTCTTCAGACTTCAGACTCAGCCAGACCTCTCAGAACCTCCTTTCTGGGTCAGGATCTGCACAAAATGCAGGGAGAGAGATTAGTCCTGTGTATCAATCAGAGGCAACTTGTCAGAGCTTTAATGTAAATAAGGGAAAAACAGTTTCATCCCTTTTCTCTGCCCAGGGAAATGCAAATTCTTATCGCCACAACCCTTTGATACAACCAGCAGTCTAGAAGGTTTTCTAGATGCCTTTCTCAGTCTTTTCTCTGCAAACTGCTACATATGGCGTTGAATAATGAAATAGTTGATGGACTGTAACAGGGAAATAACGCCACAGCCTAGTTTGGAGAGTAGAGACTGGGAGAGAAGGGGCATGCATTCCTGTCAGCTGTTCAGTGACTCTTTCAAGATCTTTCTGGAGTATTGACGTATCCAAGCCTTTTGATGACTTAAGCTCTAAGGTTTCGCCCATACCTAGTTTTGCTTTCCTAGTTAGCTCTACCATGAAGCATTCTTAAGTGAAATGCAGCTGATGCTGGCAGAAAACATTGTCTTCTTAATTACAGCATTGCACCTTTTCCCCTGGCCAGAATCAATCATACAAGCAGAAAAACCTTCTGCCAGTTTAATTCACTCCATCTACATCCTGCAATCAGCTGTCTTACAAATGAAGACCACAGTGCTTCAGAGTCCTACCACACCACGTCCACATTGCCTCTGTATGAAGCATGAATCCAGCCAAGCTAAAACTCAACCTGTATATCCCTCAGCCATATGGATAAGTAGCATCACAGTTCTCCTAGGAAGGACAACACCATCTAGTATGTGCTTAATAAGGGTCACTGGCTTTGCCATGAAGAAAGGTGGGAGAGATGGAGGTGGTTGGGAGGGGTTCAGGGTGTCAGGGGCTGCCCACACAGCAGGGAACCGCAGCCTTCTGCAGAACTTTTGGCATGACTACAAAAGCTGAAGTGCTTCAGATATAGCCCAGAGAGTGGAAACAGCATGGAGACCCAGTAGGCTTGTGTCCTGGTTTCGGCTGGGGTAGGGTTAAATTTCTTGCTAGTGCTGTGTTTTGGATTTAGTATGAGGAGAATGTTGATAACACACTGATGTTTTCAGTTGTTGCTAAGTACCCTCCTAGTCCAAGGACAGCTCCCATGCCTACTGACTGAGCTAGGTACACAAGATGGGAGGGAACATAATCAGGACAG
>NW_009220790.1:256-15433 GCF_000690835.1 Fulmarus glacialis | reverse complement strand
TGTTCTGCCCCCGCCCAAACGGCGGGTGGAGTGAGCGAGCGGCTGCGTGGTATTTGGCTGCCTGCCAGGTTAAACCACGACAGCTTGGCATCAGAGGTTTCCTCCATCCTGTAAATAGGATGTAGAGCCGTTACAAGGGCCATGAGTGCCTCTTTTACCATCCAACCGAACAAGCCCCCGCAGCCAATGTCTCTACCACGACTACAACCTAGTCCTTCTCCCTGCCTGCTCCCCTCAGCCTCCCCTGCCCACTGCTGCTGCCGCCGCGGGAGCTGCGGGGAGCAGCACTCTAGGCAGTTAAATGAAACCATGAGGAACAAGAGGGGTGGAAGAGCAGATTACAGCTCCTCTCCCTGCTCATCGCAGGCTGCTGGAGAGATGGGCCTGGTGGCAGCAGGGGTATCTGGTAACTCGCTTCAGCTCTGGATTTAAGCACTTGGAATAGACTGGAGGTTTGACACTCTCCTCCTGCACAACTTCTATCTGACTGCACGTTACGCCATCAGTGTTTTTAAATTTAGATTAAGCCTGCAACGGGTAACACTCGATGCTGTTTTGCCCAGGCATCCAAAACAACAAACTCTTTCAAATCTTCAAAATGGTGAAAAACAAACCATTTACAGTTTTGTAAGCATTTCAGTCTTTTCTCCATACCCTGATCTGAAACCACAAAATACAAATGGTGTGTCTTCTTTTGATGCAACAACCGATTTCAAGGAAGCGCAATAGGTAACAGCAAACCAAATACGTGACAAGGAGAGGCATTTGAGCAGGAGCCGAGCAGAGCTCTCACACACAGGCTGTAAACCTTTCGTCCGTCACTCTCAAGCCTCTGCTTTGTTTATGCTAAGAATTAGTAGAGTAGCAGTTAGCAATGCTGGTGAAGGAAACTGAAGGCTGGGTGTGGGAACAGGCCTTCTGTCTGAGCACAGTTCTTATCTTCCCTCGATGCTTATGCTCCAGTCATGTCTCATCTATCGCAAGAGATCATTATCCCCCCGCCTGTCCCAGCACTTCTGCACTGGCAGTGTCACTTCATCATTTGCCAGCCAACCCACGGGTTCACGTGTTTGTGCATGTCTTGGCTGTCTTTTGCTTTACTATCGCTTGCTTCATTTAGATTTATATGCCACCTACTAGTAGGAAGGCAATAGTTTTGCTCCTTCTGTAATAAGTAATTACATTTGGAAGAACTTGATTTTTCAACAGTTGGAGGAACATTCATCAAAAGACTCATAATACAGTTTCTTTATCCTGTGATATTTTTGACTTATTTTTCCCCTCTTTTTTCCTACCTCCAATCCAGTTCCACTGATGTTTGCAATAGTCAGATAGACAACCCAACTTAAAATACTGCCACGAGCACTTTAAATTCTGTCTCACATGGATCTGTGTGAGCTGGGTTAGCAAGCACAGTATGTACAATCCCAGCGGTCTCTTGGAGCTCTCTGGGCTAGATACCAAATCCCGCTATCATCGTCATAATTCAACTAGTGATTGTAACCATGGGATATTTTATTTTAAAATATCTTGGAGTACGTGCAGTCACTGTCACCTAGGAGATGCTGAGTGAGTAGGAGTTTGGCCACAGATAATTTTGAAAAGTCATATTTTGCAGGGAGAATCAACTTATCCTTTCTTTAGCTGGGAATCTGTCTGTGTGACTATTGTAAAATAAAACATTAGAAATAATTTCTCCTGAAAATTTAGCTGCTTACAACTGTGCTCACATCTGGCACTTTAAAAATAGTAGTAAAAGGAGTTGGGTAGAAGCAGAAAAGAGAAGAACAGTGTAAGAGGGAGAAGCAACACAGAGGCTAAGGAAATTACTGAAATCCCAGTTACTTAACAACAGACATAGAAGTGAAATCTATGGTTCTTGTATATAATTATGTAAGTTTTTACCATTGGTGCTGTGCCCATAAAAACACTAGTGAATATAACAGAAATAAAAGTGTCTTGTGTGCATAATCTGCCTAGACACAAATGCTGGGGGGGCGGGGAGAAGAAAAAAAAAAAGGTATCCTTTAAGACAAGGGATATTATAACCCTAAGAAAAGGTCATATGAAAAGTGTCTTGCTTTTCCAAATAGAATAAAAAGGCGGAGAAAAACAGAGCCTGTAGGATTAGCTTTGTGTGTCAACACAAACATTGCTCTGCAGACAAATCTTTGTCTACTGCCCTTTAATTAAAGGATCTGTCCCGGAGTTTTCTTAGATCAAAGAGAGAAACAAAGGAAAAGAAAACTATATGGGGAGAGAGAAAACAATAAGGTCTCTGTTTCCTTCATGAAATTTACTGGGAGAACCGCCATTTTACTGCAGAGCCACAGGCCTTTTCTATTTACAAATTCAAAGCCCCGTGCTAAACTTTCGAAGATGCTTGTGCCAGGTTCTGTTTCCAATTACCTGCACGCTGTGTGGTTTCCTAAGTGGGGTTTCTGCTGAAACCGTAATCAGCCTAAAGTAAGTAATATCCACAAATGCCGGCTTGGATCAACAGGCTATGCCCCATGTCTCCGGCAGCCCCATCCTGCCTGCAGGAAAATGCCTTCTTTACTATCAGAAGAACCCAGCTAAGCTTAGATATATTTGGTTTTAATTTAGACGTAGGCCAGCAGCCCAGGAGAAAACTGGCAAGTGGACAAAAGGGGAAACTGGTAATGAAACTGGTTCTTTCTATAACACCTCTTGGTGGGTTTTCCCTCCTCCCAAACAGCTTGCAATGGTGAATGCGAGAGGCTACACAGGATGCTTGAAGCAACAATTGGCCCTGTTTGCTACAAAACAGTTTCTGTAGAGGATTTCCAGCTTAGGGCTCCAAGTTTCCCGTTTTGAAAGGACAGGGAAGCTATACGCAGAAGGGCTGCAGGAAGCGGCCCTTTGGGTAAGCAGGCTGCGCCCTTGAAACGGAGCAAAGCACCCTTGCTGACTAGTTTGGATGAAGATGGGGTTGCTGCACTGCTGAGGGGAACTGGCTAGGGTTGCCCCATACTTTGTTTTGAAATTTTAGACTGCAGATGCTGTGGCGATCACCAGCTGGCTGGCTGAAGCAAGAACTGACGGTTCAGTGAACTACACCACCGAAAACGTTTAAAAGGTCTTGACACAGGGATGGCTAGTGCATTCTAGATATTCTTAAAACCTCAGATTCTTACATCTGCACATGGAAAGACGCTGGCAAAAGTAACCCAGCAAGCAGATTTTTGGGAAGCACAAATCAGCGTTGTTCTGTTGACGTCACATATCCAGGTTTGCAGCCCTTGACAAAACCTATGAAATCTAATAAAAATGCAACTCTTTCCAGGGAATATGTTTGGTTGTTTCTTTCCCCCAAATATTAGGGGATTTAACTTTATTACACTTAATTTTTTATTTATTTTTTTACTGACAGAATTCTAAATTCTCTGAAGTCTACAAAAAGAAACACTTCAATGCTGTAACAAGCAGCATTTTACCCTTACAGGACTTCATCTGGAAGAGAAAAAAAATTGAGGTCTCACCTGTTTGAATTCACACAAAGGACTCTAATGACCTGTTCAGTGCTTTTGACTGTTAGAGTTAAGACAAAGACATAATCAGCCTCAAAATCTTAAAAAGTTAAAAAAGTTAAAATTTGAACATTTGTAACCTTAATTATATGCAGGCTGTGAAGTACTTAAGTTCATTTCAGATAAAGGGAGCAGAGAAGAGACTGAGAGGAAGATCTCCACTTTTTCATTGCACTTCTCTCCAGCCTACGTGTCCTTCTATGGGTATAAAATACACGGGCAAGAGGTGAAGGTAGAGGAATAGCCACGGCAGCGGTATTACCATTCCCGAACTGTGTATGTCTGTGTATTAACTCACCTGGTTCCTCCGCCGCAGACATCTGTGCATCAACAGAAAGGCAGGCATCCTGCTGCCTTTGTCCTGGCTTCAGGGGCAAAGGGTGCTGCAAAAGGCCACAAATAGGGACCAAAATAGGAACCGTTCCACTGCACCTTTTTTATTCTGTTCGGCTCCACAGGAAGAAAATATTCTGTTCACAAGGAGCAAACACAGTAAAAAAATGAAACAGTAAAATTATGCACTCTGCAGTATGAGCCAATATTCCCATAGTGCTTTACTGATGCAAAAAATGAATTTATTTCCAATACCCGATGGGATGAATCATCTTTCCCTCCCTCCCCACCCCTCCTTTTCTCTTCAGAGAAAACTGACGCTTGAACAGCTTTTTCCTGGTAATAAATGGAAGTTTATGACTGAACCAGAAATAGAACTAGGTCTTCCTAATGCCTGTATTTCCTATTGCATGAGGAGCAGAAACTAACCGTGATTCCACTGTTCAGTCATTGCTTATAGATATCTGTCTTTTTCTTTTCTCGACTGAGCATGTGCCAGCATATGTAGGAGTCAGAAAAACTTTAACAGGGAACTGTTTCCCAGGTAATCTGCACCTACGATTTCTTCTTGCTGAGATGCTCCACTCAAGCCTCCTTTTGCTCCCCACACCCTCTTCCCCCCTCTGCTGCCCCATCACCCGTGGCACAGCAATGCAGGGACTCCCTGCGTAGCTCTGTGGAATGTGAACTGCTGCGGTCACTCAACTAGCTGGGCTCATTTGCCTTTTTTAGTGCCCTCAGAGAGCAGGGCAAGTTCAAAAAAAATGAACCTATTGCCTGGATCCGTTCGCCTTTAAACTGTGCATGAAGAAGCCCTGGGACTGATGAGGAAACCTACAGTGCATTCCAGCTGCTTCAAATACGGTAGCAACATCAAGAGTAGCCAATGCAAATACTAGTTTTTTTCACTGCCCCTTCAAAAATAACTTCTTTTACAAGTTCTCTTTTACCACATGTAAGCTGAGCTATTTTCTTGGCTCTCAGGAACGAAGGGCAACCTTGTAATTTGAGTAAGAGGAAGGCTGGAACTGCGCTCTCCCCGGAGACCTACAAACGAGTAACAACTGAGCCACTGCGCCTCGCTTGTTCTTGGGAGAGGGAATACACAGCTTCGCTCCTTCCTGGGGGCACTGAGCCAGGCTGTCTGGTCAGGAAAGCAGCGGGAGCCAGAACGACTTCTGTTCCCCGTGTCCCTCCAGTCGTTGCTTACAAGAGGGAGTATCAGGTGAGCAGCCTCTGCTCCTTCCTCTTCTTGGCTGGAGGCACAATGCCCCTTTCTAGACTGGGATAAAAGCATGCTGTAGGCTTATATAGTGATAGGTGTATTGATATATGCCTATGCATTGACAGCTTGCTTGAAAAGTCATAGCAACGACAGCAAGTAGGTTGAGTTAAATGGCATTAGCGCATAAAAGTTAGCTGAATTAGAGACTTGTCTGGGCTAGGCTTTTCAAACAAACATTACATATATCAATACGCACTATCATCATACCTTTATGCTCCAACTCTGTCAAAGGCAAACCAGAGTTGGACATAGCCAGAATCTACATTTAAATAACACTTGGTTAATTGAAGTAGTGCCTAACAAGGAGATATGAATGAAGTTGCTGATGAATTAAGGTGATTCTGTCAAACTTTTCCATTAATATTTTGACACTTCCTTTTGTTTTAGGAGGGGCTGATAGAGTACTGCACCTCCAAGGTGTTATCAAATCCCACAACATATTTAATTTGATTGTGAAGTCGGAGTCAGTATTTGCTTTCAAAAGATACGTAGGAGCACAGAACTAGAGTAAGAACTCAAAGCAAAGAGGCTTAACTTCTCTTAATCAGCCCATGGAAGTTCCCACACAGCACTGCCCCCAGTCCAGGAGATCTCTCATGGACCTGTGTGACTTTGATTTTTTCCTAATGGTTTAAATCATATTTTTAAGGAGACTCTCTGCCTGCCTAGAACTTCATTATGATCTAAGAAGAGGCTGGCAAAAATGGATTGTCTTTTTTGCATTCCCTAAAGTTAAGATATTATTAATCTCAGCTTTTATTCTAATCAAGATTCAGCATCTTCTTTAACTAGAAAAATATGGGAGAGGCCTATAATCCATGACTGCAGACGACAGATTCACTTACCCATGCAGAATGGGTAAAAATTTGCTGCAAACTTTCTACTCACAAGCTCTGCAATGTTTTTTCACGTGTACAAAGAACTGCAAAGCAGCAGAGAGAGAAATAAAAACCCGAACAACCCTTTCATCTGTAATGCACCAACAAGCTGTCAATAAATTAGGCCCTGACCACTGAGATAATGGTTTCTAAATGGTGTGGGAATTAACTTAATTCTGCAGCAGTTTGTGCTCTTGCTTCATTCCTCAGAGACCTCCTACCTGGTCAATACTTTAATCCTGCAGTTACTTTTTCTTGCAGCTGCAGTCTGCAGTGACTAAAAGCACAGGTAAGCGTAACAAAAGGTGAAGAACTCTTACCTCAAGTCTGCATTATAACTAATTTAATTGCTCACAACTAAATTCATTTCCTTAGGAAGCAAACAGCTCGTGGTTTATTGTACCATTCTGCCAAGGAGCAGATGGATTAAGTCTTCCCCACTTCATCTAGAAACTTAGGGCTTTATTAAGGGAAAAAATTAGCAGGCTAGGGAAGGAAAGTCTGCCTCCTGAGGAAAGGAAAAGGAGTTTCATTGGTTTCCAATAGATAATTTTTCCAAATTCACAGACCCCCTGTATGACCTATTGGAATATTCAAGCAGAGAGAGAAATACACACCACCTGCAAAGAACAAAAAAAAGAGAGAAAGAGAAGGAAAATAGAAGGTGAAAAGAGAGGGGGGAAAAAGAGAGGATGAAATGAGAAAAAAAGAGAAAGGAGAAAAATAGAAAGAAAAAAGAAAAATAGGGAAAAAAAAGAAAAAGAAAGAAAAAGGGAAAAAAGAAAAAGGGGGGGAGAAAAAGACATCCCCTTCAAAACTCTCCATGCGTAAGCTCCTCCCTGGGGAATTCATCCAGAACTGGGGCTGCCAGCGCACTAAGAGAGCAGAGCGACGAAGGGCACAGCAGTAAGACTGCCAGGCATATATCGTTGCCTCTCTCCATCCTGAGGACTCTGCGTCAGGACAGCTGTCATTCAGAGGATACTCATTCAGCTCCTTTCTGTCACTGCTCACTGCTGGAGGGACCTGCCAAGCAGGTGTCACGGCTGTGCCAGGCCCAGCTCCCTGCCCTCGGCAGCTGAGCTTGCTCACTGATAGCTGCTCCCGGTGGTATTCATGAGATGCAGACGCTCTTAACACTCATTTCAAAAAGGAGCCTGCAGGTACTGCCACATCTGAGTATTAAACGCCTACTGCTCCCCTGGCCTACTTTTAGCCACATTTTTTAGCCTATGAATGCTTTCTCTTCTGTTTACAGGTGCCTAGACAACTCAATCCTGAACCAGGACTGGGGTTTGTTTCTAGGCATGGTCTGTAACTATTACTAATATAATAACTATCAATAGTTACTAACTTGAGTTGCCTTTGTCCCCACCCACAATGGGTACATCTGTCCATGGGTTGTAAACTCATGTTCGTTGACATTGCTGTTTTGTACACTTGGTAATTACTCGGTATGACATGGGAGTTCCCAGGTATACGTGACTTGCGCAGCCTAGGAACTGAAGCAGATTTGTCTTTCCAGCAAGACTTCTCTGCCTTCAGGGGAATGCGAGTCAACACCATCTGCCTCCAGACGTTTTCACACAAAATCTTTTGTGATTTTTGAAGTCCAATATATGGACACAAGTGATGCCAAAAACATGCATTGTGCCTGGAAACAGATGGTAACAGGGGATCCTCCGTACCCACACCAAGAGGACTTTGAAACCCGAATCCTTTGTGCTACAACTGGTGATTTCAGTGCTTCAGAACTGGAAAATTAATCCTGTGATGTGGCACAAGTTATCGGACCCAGCCACATCATTTACCAGACTGTGGATACACCTGAAGCTTGAGCCTGGGACCTCAGCATCCTGAGAGATGTAGGTGCAAAAACGTTCAATGAACCAACCATATACTCAAGATAA
Organism: Fulmarus glacialis; assembly: GCF_000690835.1. NCBI lineage: Eukaryota > Metazoa > Chordata > Aves > Procellariiformes > Procellariidae > Fulmarus > Fulmarus glacialis. The sequence continues at coordinate 7,476 of NW_009220790.1, read as the reverse complement.
AATCTCATTGGCACTAAGCTTCCCGATGTCTAGTTCACAACCCAAAGAAAAATGACAGAGTTAAGGAATTTGTTCTAATGAAGTTAAAAAAAATACACATTCAAGTTAGTGATTGCCCAAGTCTTATTCTGTCAGAGCTTTTCTTTCTCTTTTCCAATGAAGGTCCCTAGTAAATTACAACAGGCTTAAAACTCTGGGGCTGAATGGAACAAGTTTTCTGGCAATCTAAGAGGTTTGGTTGAGTTATTCCAGATTTACCTTGGTTTAACAGCAGTAGAATTTGGCCATTCTGAAGAAAATATAAGAAAGCTGAAATAGGTAGAGCTTGCATGTTGGGGCAGCTAGGGAAATGACACTGAGTCCAACCCCACCTAGTCTCTCTATGAATCTTGGAGTTTTCAAACAGCTTATATGACTTCATTTCAAGCAAACTATCTGATGAGAAAATAAGTAGGAGACAAAGTATGAAAGTCAAGTTGTGTTTGATTCTGCTTTTACTTACATTGCTGTAAATCCACTCCAGCCAAAAATCTGACATATGTGACATAAGACAGGAGACTATCCTGGGAAAACCTACATGTAACTTTTATAAATAATATACTTTAACATACTGACAAGAAAAAAAAAAAAAAAAAGATTAACTGAACTGGAGCTTATCCTAATCTGCACTTAGGAAAGTGCTTTCACTGCAGAATATTTCATGTTCCCAATACCCAGGGCACTGTGAAATGAAAATATTCCCTTTTGCTTAGCCTTTGAAACATTTTACCTTTGTGATAATCCATATAATTTCATCTTTGCTTTATAAGAACAAATATAATACTGTTCACTGATTGGATGAATGACAAAGAAAAAACACCAATTACCCAGAAATCCCTAAGGGGGAGCATAAGCTTTTTGTATGTATTTATTTCATTACAGCATAACTTGGAGTACATAAAAAGCTTTACCTATATACTTCAAAAATGAAACTGTTAATACATCAGTTACACATATAATTCACCTGAATTGTGAACAGTGTCTAAAGCATTTGCATTAGTTAATCCGTTGTAAGTGGCAGCATTGACATTGTTATTTCATGACATCACAAATTTGTCCAAGGTTTATCCACTAAGACCTAAAAGCCAAGCATAAGACTCCTGCAAGAAGTAGCTTATTAAACACTGTGATTGTTTGAGATGTATTCCAGGTGCAAAATGATAAGACTAACAATATAATTGGTAAAAACTCGGGCTATTTAAGAAATATGTGAAAAAAATTGGCCCTGTAGTCATCACTGTCTCAAGTACCAGCTCTGGTTTCCCATCCCCGCTATTTGTTTGTTTCAACTGGATATATAGTAGGTATTTTTGACTCCTAATTCTTCTCTTCCCTTCTATCCCTTTGCCCCACACTCCGATTTCTTCCCATTGAGTAATTTATGAAAGTTAGAGAGCCTCCAAAATATCCTGCTGATTCCTAATACCGATGGGTTCATTCCAGCAGCTCTCAGCATGCAGTTGGCCAAAACAAACAAAAAGTGTGTGATTATATACTCTGAGTGCACAATTTTACTGAGTTTGTGTGTCAATCTCTGCTTTTAGTAGCAGTAATGTAAAGTCAGAATAGTTCCAGTAATCTACTAAATGTGTGGAACTACTACAAACTTGCATTAAATTATCTCAGAGTAGGAGTTGAGGCAGTAAATATACTTAAATAAAAACATACTTTGCTGCAATAGTACTCGGGCTTATACTGGTAACAGCTGCACAGAGATGTTCTGTTAAATCCAGTGCAAATCTGGTGCGCAGAATAATGGCAGACAAAAAAAGAAATTCATTAAATGCTTGTTACTACAACTGCTCAACAGTACCACCATTTCCCCTCCTTCTGCTTTCTTAAGTTTCGCAGGAGCAGTGCCACTCAAAAATAAACCCAAAGATACAATTGTCTAAATCTTCTGGGTTCATTCAAGTGGAAAGCACTACACGTCAGTCCAGACACAAAGCAAATCACCCCAGTACCACTGTGAAGCTTTGTGATAATGAAGGGTAACACATCCATGGAGCAGTCAATGGAATGGATACCGTAAAGCAGGAAAAGCAATAGGTCACTCATGAATAGCGATAATCAGGATACAACACTCTGAGAGCCAATCAAACAGCACAGGAGAGTTACAGCTTTCATGTGAATAATTTATTCTTTTATCACTTTTAATTTTACCAGGTACTTATTTACAAAGAAATTTTTTTGTGGACAGAATTCACATCAGCTAGTGCACAATTTTTATTCATTAATAGGGTATGATTAGCATCCTTCCCATGTTGCTTAACAGTGCCTGTTTTGATCAAATAGGGTTATTCTTTTGCCAATTATTCCTTTGACTTAGTTTCTAAGTGTAAACAGAATTTGTACAAATGCCTTTGCTGCAATTAAGATTCTTTTTACAGAACCAGTTAATAGATGGAAATAGTAAAGTTCCATCTGTTATTAGCATTTGCTAAGAAGGCTTGTTTCTTTATTAAAGCAGGGATTTAGTTTTAGATGCAATGAAGGCTTCAGGCATTTCCATGTTAGACACTGCAATGCCTCTTCGCCAAGGCGTCACCCCTGAGAGGAATCCAAATTACCTGCTTGGCCTCCTAGTACAGTGCATGGAGTCCCTCACCTCAGACTGGCAGCCCAAAATACAGAGCCTGTCTGGAAAAGCTTTCCATGGAAGAAAACTTGCCCAATTGCACCAACATGTACTAAATGTGTCCTGAATTACCCATCCAGGAGCTGGAGCCTGGACTCTACCCAGAACTTGAGGTGCAGGAGCCTATGCCTGTTTTTGGAGGATTTGCATGAGGTTCATCCCTGAAAAAGAGCTGTAGGAGGTGGTCCCGATACTCTTCTTCTAAATAGTCATCTAGATTTGAGAACACACACACATGAAGTGGGAGGCCCAAGTTCAGTCCTTACTCAGCTTACGGGAATTCAAGCCTACGTCCTCTAGCAGATGACCCTGAAAACAGGAGTACGCTAGGGAGGAGGAAGCAGAAAAATTATCTCCTGCACATCCTATTGAAAGTGGGAGAAGGGGACTATGAGATTGACGGAGAAGACAGCAGAGAGGACTATGTGTCTTCAGCTAGTCTCAGAACACTCAGTGAGGATGGGGGTTTGAATTTACCTATCTGGATCATTTCTGAGATTTTTAGCCAATTAATGTATAATACAAAATGCATAAATATTTAGAGATCAGGGATTAGCTCCAAGAGGTCCTTCAATCCATTGCGAATCAGGCAGTGGGAGATGTGGACTGAATCCTTTGCAAGCTAAGAAAGCGAACATGTCTCTCCATGTTCCCATGCAAATACAGTAGCCTTCAGGCTATTAAATAAAATAGCTCTGTTTTAAAAGCAAAACATATGCAAACACAGTTTGAGGGTGGCCTGGCCCTTTAGTTTGTACCATAAAACCATATTACACCAGTGGCTTCTGGGTATCATATCATCTAGTTTCAAAGAAGTTGAGGCGGTAGCTAGGTAGGTGAGCAGTTCTGAATGGGTGGAGAGGTGCTGCTCAGCACCCTCCACACGTCAAAGGGACAGTGGTTGCTCAGTTTAAGTTAAACTGGAGAGTTCTGGGATGACAATTTTGGTCTTCAATGCCTGAAGTCTACCAAAATTCTGGTTTTAGTACCCAAGTTTGGTGGGGTTTTTTTGGATACACTGAAGATGTAACTGGGGGAAAAAACAATTCTCAGCAAACCTGCCTCAGGCTCGCCAGGGAGGAAACAGAGGCCACAAAGTAGGAAGTCTGGCTAGAAACATGCCTCTGTTGTCAATCATCAGGCTGTGATTATGCAAAGAATGTACAAAGGAAACAGGCTTGACAGACAGCTACTAATGAAGACCAGACTCTGCCTTCACTTACACTGTGTAAACAGTGAAAGCAGGTAAGCACTTGATTCAACCTTTTCTAACAATAGGAGCTAACAAAAATACAAACCACTGCAGGTTCATAGAATACTTATTACTGCAAAAATTATATCCAAATATATTTCTTCATCATGTACGGCAACAAATATTGGAAGAAAGGCTAAGTTTCATTCTTTCCTGAAAGTCTGTGGCGTATTTTCACAACGTAAATCATGGAGACTTCCCAAAATTCATTTAGCAGTATTTTCATGCATTAGCAAGAATGAAAATGCTTAATTAATGCTTAATTAATAGGAATGCAAAAGTTGGCTTGATTCCTCACTATGCTGTAGTATAAGAACTATAGTACATAACTATGAAATTGTACTGTATTGTAAGATAAAACAGACATTTCCTTGTGTGTTCCTGGTGACTCTACTAACTCAAAATCTGGCCTAGCGCTTATGTCTTTAGTTTAAGTATGCACCGAAGTGTGTCACTACACAGCTTGAAATACTTTCTACAGTTAACATAAAAATGATGCTGAAGGCAAATACATCATTTTTCTTTCCTGCTCAAGCTACAATGCTGTAACTTAATTCAGAGTCAACATTTCCAAGGATTCTTGTCTGAGAATTAAGTCCACGATTCAGTGAAAAAAAAAGAATTTCTTTGCGAATCGCTAACGAACCTGCCATCTGTGGTATTAAATTCCACTGCACCAAGCTGTACTGAGGCTAAGATAAGCGTCACGCTCTGCAGGGCTACAGCTCCTACCTGGGTGATGCTTTAATTAGCTCACTAGGGAATAGGCTCACTTGGCTGAGAACTTTTAGAACTGGACCAGTGTTTTCTACAGGATGGCTAATCAGATCAGCTGCACTAAAACCTTGTGCAAGACAGATGGAGAAAAGGAAAAAAAAAAAAAAAGGAAAAAAAAACCCAACATGAAAGTGAAGGAAAGAAGTATCTATAAACTTCAGTATTCTCTTTTGTGAAGATGGTGTCTCTTAGGACAGAGCCTGCTGCCTTCCTTTGGAACTAGCAATAACATGTAAGAATGCTAATGTCCTGTTTAACAGAAACATCTTAATAAAACATAAAAAGATCTGCTTTCTTTGATGTAAGGTCCCTATATCTGTCTAAAATATGAATCTATACTAGAGCTTTGAGTATAAACAATTCCCTTCCACGGTCCACACCAGTTCCAGGCTGAATTACCAATAGCAAAAACACTGGTTCTGTTTTTCAGAAAAGGTTTCTCAGTGATTTACTGTAAAGCTAAAACATTTGCCTTGCCTATTGATTTTTTTATATAAAATGTATAAAATAAATGCATGTGCCCTTTTCAATATAGTCTGTCTGTGTAGACAGTTTACACTTTTCCAGTTTTGAGTAACATGACAAAAAGTATGCTCCAACTTTCCACGGGCAGGAAGAAGCTTTGTATGGTTTCATCTCGTTAAGATGCTGCTCCACAAACAGCGCTCTCGGGCAGTTCAGAATCCGAATGACAGCATTCTCTATCAGCACATACTGCAATTAATAAGGACTTATTGATTACAGCAATCATTAGATCAAAATAAATAAAACAGTCTCTCAATCAAAAGATAGGGAAATAACATCATGCTAGTGCACAATATAATCAACATGTGTAGCGCATTCCTATTTTCCATGTCCTCCTTTGATGGTCTCACATTAAGTTGAAAAAGCCTCTTGCCACAGGATACTGAACATACAGTGAAACTTTTAAGCTGTCTGCAGTCAGTTTCAAAGAATTTACATTTGGTTTAGGTTAATTTTCTTTGACCTGCAGTTAATTTAAGAGCAGCTGAAGTATAAAATATTTCCCCCAACTCTAGTGGCATACATGGTCATGTCAATCGGTTGCAGTCTGAACAGCTTCAGTTCATTTTTGTTATAAATTAAAATCTCTGATAAAAAAGGTAATAAAACGGTGTCTTTTCATACAGAAACCATTGCCTTTTTCAAATAAAGAACATATCAACATTTCATATCTGCTATAATATGCCACAATTTAAAAAGGTAACTTGCCTTTTTCTTTTTCTTTTTGTATTCCAAATACAAACATGTGGCACACATTTCTGTTACTTAAAACGTTAAGTCTGGTATCTGTTAAATCAGTTGTGGTTGAAATTCCTGGGACCACACAGTGCCATGTCTTCCTTAAACCATCTATTGCACCAGAAATGAAAGGCTGTGATGGAGATGATCGTCCTATATTTTTCTAACACAGGAAATAGTTGGTTTAATATAAAAACAAATGCAGCTAAGCTACATTGCCAGCAGTGTTTATCCCTCGGTATCATCCCGGAGAGAAAGAAAACAAATGGCAGAAAAGGCTCCAGCCCAGATTGCAACTACGTGTAAACACGCAACCAACACTAACAGTAACATCCCATTATGACACTGTTGTCAGGAATTTTTTAGAAATCCAGGTGTAAAAAAGTTTTTCTCAGATTGGGACTTGGCACAAACATAATCCAGAGATTATCTTTTATAGCAGCTTTTCCTTTCATGTGCTTGGCTTTTCACACAAAGCACAGCAAACACGAGAAGAGTTACAACCGAGTTACAACCAAGTGGCTCCAGCTCAACATCTTGGGAGCAGAGAGGAGGAAAGGGGGAGCCCCTTCTCCCTGCAGACATGCCAGAGAGGGTCCCCTCTGCAGGGGGGAGTTTGTGGGTCCCCCACAGCTGCAACCCAGCTCCCCACTCGGGAGGCCAGAGCCAGGCTGGCCACCTCACAGCGGGAGGGAGCCCTCCTGGTCCCCCGCTTTGTCCAGCCTCTCGGGCAGGGTGAGCACAAAGGGTAGGAGGACACCCTTGGCATCCAAGGGAGCTTTAAGCAGCTCCCTGTCGAAGGTGCCCTTGAGCCCGCCATCCGCTTCCACCTCGCCGTCCTGGGCTAGGCTGAAGCGGAGGGTGCCGGTCCGGTTGACGCAGTAGATGGTGTTGCCCAAGGGGGCTCCCCCGCTTTGTCCAGCCTCTCGGGCAGGGTGAGCACAAAGGGTAGGAGGACACCCTTGGCATCCAAGGGAGCTTTAAGCAGCTCCCTGTCGAAGGTGCCCTTGAGCCCGCCATCCGCTTCCACCTCGCCGTCCTGGGCTAGGCTGAAGCGGAGGGTGCCGGTCCGGTTGACGCAGTAGATGGTGTTGCCCAAGGGGGCGCAGCGGAAGGGCTGGAGGGGGCCGCCGCTGGGCCGCAGGCTGGCGCACTGACTCCAGCGCTTGGCCACCGTGTTGTACCGGAAAACTTCAACACCACCGCCAGTACCGCCACCTGGGCCCTGCTCCCCACCGCCGCCGCTGTTCA
>NW_009220790.1:0-218 GCF_000690835.1 Fulmarus glacialis | reverse complement strand
CGCTGGCGCTTGCTGTGTTGAGGCCCCCCCTGCCACTCATCACGCTTGGGGTCATACTTGAGCAAGCGGTAGAAGAGGGAGCCTCCCGACACATAGATCTCCCCATTGCAGGTGGTGGCCTCGTGAGCCACAGCAAAGGCACCCTTGGGCAGGGGCGCAACAGGGCTCCAACGGTCGGCCCGCGGGTCATACCTCTCCACGGTGAAGAGGCACTCGCC
>NW_009220789.1:22263-39183 GCF_000690835.1 Fulmarus glacialis | reverse complement strand
CCCCCTTGGGCAAAACTCTGGCTTTGGATGCCTGTCCAACATTACCTTCACTTTTGGTCACACCTGTTATTTACCTCCTCAGTTGAATGTCCAATGGAACTTGCTAAGCAATGTGTTCAAAAGAAAAAAAAAAAATCCAGAAGTAAATTTCTCTGCAGCTTTTGCTTTTATGTTGTTTATAAGGTGGTTCAGTTCAGATAGGGGGGTGAATGATATGAGGGTAAGTACTTGATAAATCTGGAGTTTGTTCTTAATTAATAAATGTGGTGCAAAGCCATTTAGATTAGTTAAGGCCTTATTACTGTCTGAATTTGTTTTGATTTTTTGGTTTTTTCTGCCCAATTAGTCAATGCCTGTATCATTGCATTCAGAGTTGATGATTGACTCAACGCTTAGTGTTGGGAATGATTTTTGTGTTCAGTTGAACACACTTAATATATGCAAAAGGACTTTATATGTGGTATTATAGCGTTAATATCTCCTCTGAACTGGGACCTTACTTGTGTATAGTAATGCTATTGAATAACTGAATATTCCATGAATATGAAATATTCCATTATTAACAGTAGCGTAGTCAGCTTTCAGCAAAAGGTGTGTCAAAACTAACTCCTCCATTCTGACCATCCACCTGCTTGGCGTAATGTTTAATGTGCCAACCAGCTGTCACTGTTGTCCAACCAGATTGTAGAAAGAAGAGAAGAAGTAGGAAAATGGGAGGCAAATAAGAGTAATTAATGAGAGGTTGCCAGTATGGCCTCATGAATGAACAGAAGATAGATGCTGGCTGAATGTTGGTAGAGAAACTAAATAAAAGTTTCTAGTGAAATGAGGGATGGGCCAGGGGAAAGTTCTGTCAAGGGAGAGTAGTGAAGATTGTGTGTACTGCACAATGCATTGTAAAAATGCTGCATCTGTCTAGAAAAAAATACCTTGGCATTAATGGCATTTAGACATACACGTCATTAGGATAGCAGTGGTGACAGACTTGTTTTGTGTAGTGTTTAAAGGGTTGCATATGCAGTACCTAGCAGTAAACAAGTTGGGGAAGCTGGGAAATGTTGCTTTGGATTATTCCATGTCTCTCATTCTTTTGGTGTGTTTGTTCATGTAAGTAAAAAATATTTTGTCATAGCTGTTTAAGAAACAAGTATAAAGCAAAACAGAAATGCTAAATTAAGACACATCTTCAATTATGTCGTTTATTTTTATACGAGAAATGTGGTGATTCTGAAATTTTCCCCTCTGAGGGTGCCTGGCAGGTTACAGTGTGTATTCTTTATTCCACTCATGGCATACTCTCTTGCATACTTTTGTTATGTGACTGGAAGTTGTTAGCTAATTCACTGATAAAACACCTTTTGTTTTTAGGGTAGGATTTGGTAATTGGTTTACTTTTTTAAAAAACTTGGTTTAGCAGAATTTGTGTTAGTGTATGCATGAGAACTGATCGTACAAAAATTAGTACTACTGAAATTATACCGCAAGAAACCCTGAAGGCTGCTTTCACTTTTCTGCAAGTAATTTTGCCTTACTTATGAGTACTGTGTTACTTCCGAAGACTTGGATAACAGACAAAGAGGATTGTATGCATGTATCATATTCTTGTTACCTAATTTTTTAAAAGAATTAATGGAATCAAATTTTGGATGTGACCGTAGATCTTTACAGACCATTGAAGTATTGTATTCAGAATAAAGTGATCGTGGGCGATATTTTTACTGCTTTTATAAAAGAGCAAACTTGCATTTCTACAGAGCATCTATCACTGTCGTCTGTTATTCAGAATCATTTTGCTAAAATTTCACTTCCTGATAGGGGAGAGGATTCAATTACTGTGGCATCAACTTTTACTAAAACACTGGTGTCTGCTTCTTTAAGAGAAAAGCCATGTATATTACCCATGGTGCTGGAATGTGGAAATCCATGGAGGCTCTTTAAGAATATAGGAATTTTAGTTTTTTCCAGAGATGGCTCTTTCAGACAACAATTGATGCTATTATTCACAAATATGATTTTAGGCATATTGCTGTGTGCTTCTCCCCCCTCATTGGTACAGAACTGACTGGTTAAAACCTTGTTTAAGAACATAATCGTTCTATAAAATCGGAGAAGTAGCTTATCTAATACCTTGAAATAACCATCTACCTGGGCCTTGAGAAAAAGATATCGTGAGAAGTCTAGCACGTAGTTGCAGAACAGTGATTTAGTATAACTCTTCCTAACAAAAAACATTTACTAGTTGCCTTATGTCCTGAAGTGTGAAGACTTGTTCCAGACTGCTTGATTTTTATCTTACCTAATATAAACGTGGCTTTATGTTCCATCACTTAGATCTCACTTTGAAAAAAGTGTGGTGTCTTGGACGTGATGGTCAGTAGAACTCATTGTCATAACTGTGTATTACACCATGTAAAGGCAGGTTGGTGGGGGTTTTTTTGTGTGTTTAGCTAGTAGCTTTTCAAAATACTATCAGTTGGAATTATGCTTATTCTGTTTGGAGATGAGCAGAACAGCACACAGTACTCGAGCAAGGAAGGTGTAATTACCTCTGCATTTCTCTGTTTAGTAACTTTTAATAGCTGCTTATTAAGCAAATAACTTAATGGAGTTAACACCAATTAGCAATCTTTCTCATAAGAAATTCTCTGCTAAAACATTCCAATGTGTATAATTACCTCAGGTGACTTACTGCACAGATCAGCAATGGTCTCCACAGCTCGGGCTTGGATTTCTCTTCGAATTGTCATATATGACATTTGCTGTTAACACACTTCACTTTGTAAACAGCAAAATTCAGTAGGAAGGAAGAAGATTGTTATGCTCGGTATCATTTCTGCAATTGATCTTGTAGCTATTCAGCGTTGACGGGGGGGGAAAGGGAAGTCTCAGTTTTTGTTTTGGGTATAAACTGAGAAAGTCTCTGTGTGTAGATGATTAGCTCCATACGTGGCGTTTAATAGTTCTCTGCTGCATTTGTATCCTGTCTCTGAAAAGTTGTCTTTTGTTGGTTTTACATGTTGTACTATCTCTTCTATTGAGTACGATAGCTTATGAGAAGGATTTTGTAAGATTTATTGGCTGTTGAATTTTACTTCAGGTAAAATACTAGGTTACCTTCAAGAAACAAAGTCAACATTTTCCAGGCAGAACTGAATGTAGCTGTTTTTCTCCTAGAACATATTTATGCAATATTTATTGTATTGATAAGGGAAGAGAAGGCTAGGCTGAGTAAAAGGAAGACATTAAGGGGAAGTGTAGTTTTTGCTTATTTTGTAAACCTTTTATGTTAAACAGCCAACAAATGGAGGACATTCTATCAGGAACCTATTGGCTCTCTGTGACCAAGCATTCCTGTGGATCCAAACTGAAATGAACACAGCAAAATTTTCTTGATTTCTGCTAATAAAATGTTTTACCTACCAAATGATGAATACTACCACCTTTTCTGGAGTAACTCCTATTAAGAAGCAACATTTTATTTACATACTGTATAGATTTACATATTGTGCATGTTTATGCATAAATCTTCTTTGATTCTAGTGAGTTACAGTATCTCCAATTCTATGTGTAATTATGGGAAAATTATTTCCTTTAGTTTCATTGCATTTCTTGTCTCTCTTCTGTTCCATAACAGAAGGGAAAGTATCTTTAAAAAAAACAAAACAAACCCCCCAAAAAACCCCCAACAAACCAAACCAAAACCAACCATATATAAGCACGTTTTCATAGTGCAAAAATGAAATTCTGTTGTTGCTTTTTGGGAAAACAAGAACACATAGGGAAATGTTTACAGGTTTTTCTTTGTTATACTGTGATCTGGTTTATTGGAGGAAAGTTCTAGGTGGGATAAACGAGTGGTGAGACTTTGATATACTTCTCGTCTTTTTAACAAGAATGTCCCTAGCATCTTTCATCAGAAATATTAATTTGGGACAAAAGAACACAACCACGATTTTGGAGTGAAAGATAAATGTATGATGGACCAAGTTTTATGGTTCGAGGGAATACTTTGCAGAGATCTCTGAGCTAGTGTGAACTTTATCTAGGAATCTGCACAGCACCAGGCAGTCCTAACTGCCCACACTCAGAAGAGCTTGAAAGGCAGGGCTTTTTAGTTCATATACACCACTTAAACAGATGAACTACCGCAGCAAGACAGCTTTAAGTATCACTCTGGCATTTCTGCCCTTGTTTCATCAGTGCCTCTGATGGGATAAGAATGTTCCTCTATAAACAGTGTTGGCATGCTTATCCCGATTTAAGATGATCTTCCTTTACAATGAGTGGCAATCTCTTTGTACATCTAGAAACTTGTCTTCGTCCCTGTGATGACATTTCCTTCATTCTTGTCTCTGCAGTGTCCTATTTGAAGAAATAGTTTTCAGAAATTAAAACAAAACAAAACAAAAAAATCTGTTCTTAACATTGTTTGGAGCAGTATGTATGCATGCAAAAATTACTTTGGCTGATTCAGTGGAAAAAACCCTAACTGATCAACAATGTCTAGTTATGCATATCTGCCATTCTGTTGCTGATAAAATGAGAAACTAACCAGAATGAACCACTGTAACATTGCTGGGGGTGGGAAGGGTAAACAGAAATAAATTGTTAACATTGCTTTTACAAGAAAAAAAAAAAGTAGTTTTAGAAAGTGAAGAACTGAATTTTTAGAAGAAAGAGGGAAATAGTGGTCTTTGTAATCAAGTAAGAGAACTGATAGGTCGCCACATGTGACATAAATGATATTTATGGTTTAAAAGAAGGTTAGGAAGATGCAGTAAGAAGATGGATTTGATATCAGAACGTCAAAATTACCTGACAATAGTTTGATAACGCTCCTTTCACAGATAAGGAGATTGGTGAGAAACTGGAATAAAAACCTTGTGACTGGAAATGAACCATGGAAGACTTTGAGAGAAAACCTGGAAATGGAAGACCAATACGAGCAAAATAGGGAATAGCTATGTGTGTGTGGAGGGAGAAGTGACACAAATGGGAAAAGCAACAACCTAATTTATTGTAGGAACTGACAGCACTGAAAGCAGAAAGTGACATGTTATAGTCAGTTTTCTACTAATTTTTGAATATTAAACTTGTGTATAGTAGGAATAAGCACTGTGTGCTTCCCCTGTTACCTTGATTTACATTATAATACTTGTCCGTAGCTGTAGCTACCTGGCAGTATATGTAGCATCTTGTAAACTTGTTTTTGTGCTAGACCACAAGTTGAGTGGAGTACTAAATATTTCTGTAGCTTGTTCAAATCATGCTGTTTTCCTGGCTGTGAATTGAGCATGCAAAACCACAGGCTGGTGGTTCTAGCTATAGACTGCTCAGTGATGTGCTAAAAGTGATTGTGTTTGCTTTGCAAGCCCTGCCTGAGGCATTTGCAAGCTGAGTTAAATATTTGCACCCATACAGAAAATCTCAAGACTGACTTACGAAATCAGCTTTCTATTGTCATCTTGATTAGTTAATGACATACCGCAGAGGCTGCAGCTTCAGCTTGTGCTGAGCTCGTGCTGCAGTTTGTTCTTCTGTCTCATGCTTATGCAAGGGACCTTGGGGTGGCTGGGCAGTGGAGCTTTGATCGGAGGAGGGAAGATGCTAATGAGAAGAGGTAGGTTTTTGAGTCAGTTTGCAATCTCAGAGGTGACAGGAAGACACGATGCAACAGACAGGGCTGAATGTTTGGCCTGACTTCCTTGTTTCTGTTTGAAACCTCTCTGAGGTGTGGCTTCTCTCGGCCACATCTTCATGTGGGTGGATAATTCTCTAGACTACAGAAATGGATTAATCAAACTAGTGTACAGTGTGCAGGCAGAGCTGGGGTGGCACTGTAAGGTTTGGATCAAGATGCTGGGGGTGACTGAACAAATTCTGGACTCTGGCATTTTTTTGAAGGAAAATGTAATACGAAAATATTGCCCAGGTTTGTTGTTTTTAAATTGCCATTTGGTTTAATTTGGACAAGATTGAAAACCGTTCTCAAATTCTTCCTCCCTTGCGAGTTTGACTGGGCTCCTGTAGGTGTTTTTCTTAAGTAGGTCAATGGGCCTGTGCTCAGTTATTGGTATATGAACTTGGCGTATATTAATGTGGTTTATTATGTAGCAATATCTATGGGATTAAAAATAAAAGTATTGCGAGAAAAGGTAAGTCTTCAGAGGCCATTTGTATCAAGATGTCCCTGTGAAAAACTGCATCTAAAGTCCTGCTTGTCTTCATTTAAATTTTATCTAGTTGCTTGCTTTTTGTTAGTTTGGATATCTTTTATTTAGCAATTATGTACACACTTACTTGGCTTCATGAGTGTGCTGTTTTTTGTGTGTACACAGAAGTGTACAATTCTGACAAATGCTGATGTAATTTGAAAAGTGGAAGTGGGTGTTTAAGCATGTAAAAGATTATCTCCTTTTATGACAATGCTCACCCTCTTACTGTTTCTCTCTTGGAGTCGTTTCAAATTGGCCTGCAGGTAGAAAGCCCTTTCAGGTAAGAAAATGGTGTGCCTTGTATTCATTTAAGGAGTTTTAAAAAAAAAGTGTATATTTGATGTTGCATATTATAGACAGTGTGCAGGAATTACTTGTTACTTGTTTTTAGAATAAATGGAATACTTGCTTTTAGAGTAAAAATAAGTGAAAATGCATATTCTGGAGCTGGGTATTTCATTTGTCACCTCACTGGTTTGCATTTGTGGAATTTCTTCGGTTCGTTTGACCTCTCATGGAAAGGCACATTTAAATGATGGTGAAAGAAATGATTCTTTCAAGGCAGTGTTGTGGTAGAAACATAGGATTGTATTTTTAGTAATGTAGAATTTTTTTTTATAGTGTCTGCAGGTATTTGCAGAATTCTGTTGTCATTTGAAAAATTGTACTTGGCTCTCAACTTTCCCGTTATTAAAGTTGGGGTTGTTATTTGTTTGTTTGACAATTTCTGTAAGTTTTTGGCATTCTGTATTTGGGATAGTAGATACTTAATTTTTGCCTCAGTCTAGTAGACTTGCAACGTTGTCTATGGCTTTAAAATAGTGGTATAATACTTATTTTAATTACCAAGCTAAAAGAATTCTGTTCTATTAATCAGGCTTTACTACAACCGATAATCCTTTGTAAGGGATCAGTAAATCAATAGCCATGTGATCTTGTATGAAACAAGGGAATTTAAAGAATTCCAGTGTTTAAGTTTGTTTATTAAAACTTGGGTTGAAATAATTACACTTTTTAAAAAAAACAACAAAGAATCTTTTATACAGTGCAGGGATTAAATTTTACTGCCAGTAATTTATATTACCTACTGACTTTTATATTCTCAAAATTTGTAGATTTAAAAAAAAAAAGCCCAATGAAACTTGCAATTGTTTACACCAGTAAATTTAGTAAACTTAAATAATGTCTGATACATTGATTTTTACATGTTTGCTGCTTGAGACTGATTAAGTACTGTTACTTAAAAATGTTAATAGCTTTATTCTGGTTACTAGGTAAGCTATTCCTGGCAAGTGTTAGAGAAAAGGTTTTGGTTAATTGCTTTAAAGCCCACCTTTCAATAAATAATACTCAAGTTCAGTGTGCAGTTACATGGAACAGCTGATGCTGTTCAGAAAAGATTGGAATGAATTCTTGTTAGTGTTCTGTTTAAGTCCTGAATTTGCTTCAGGGTTTGCACCTTCTGTAAGGTGCTGCCACGGGTAGTTACACACAAATGAGCTCTGAGCTCAGTATTTTTCCTGTTGAGGTAGAACTTCTTTCATTTTAAGAACTGAACTGTATTGGAATAGATTTGGGTACCTTTTCAGGGTGTTGGTTGCATTAATTCTGCATCTCTCCTTAATTTCACTTCAATTTATCTGATTTTGGTTGCTTCTCTGTATTAGCGCATTTCATATATGCAATCATTTCTACAGCTTTCCAATCAAAATATGGCTAAAGTCAAAGGTTACAAATAATTATTTTTTGTAAATATATTGAATGAATACTGCTCTAAGTAGATCAATAAAACTGATGGTTTACTATCTTACCTCCTTTTCTACCATTTCCACACTCTTCTCTTTCACTTCCCCCTGCTGTTGACTGTAACTTAGCTAACAGCATCTTGAATCTTATTTTTGATCAAGATTGCAGTTGTAGTGCAGTAACTTATGTAACACTTTTTCATAAATTTTTTTTTTCTGCTTATGAAAATGGTGAAAGCATTTTGAAACAACCCTGCCTTTTCTCTTCTTCCCTTCTCCTGTGTAGGAAAATTGTTAACCCTTCTCAAAATCTTTAGCTTTAAACTTGTGTAAATGTCAATAAAGCCATTAAACTTTTTTTTTTTAGGTATTCATCCGTAGAAAATCTCAAATGTCTCAATTTTTAAATCGCTGAAAGGAAAGGTGAGGCTTCTTACCAAAACAACACTGAATCTTTTTGGAGCTTTAGAAAACTAACAGTGTCAGAAAGTTTCTTTGCTTTAGCCATGGCACGAAGGTGTAGACTTTTGCAATAGATATCTCACTTAAAAGTATGGGTTGTCACTTATTTGGTGCTAGACGTAGTCATGTGAAGTAGAATTTTTATTTGAATTTATGAATTGGAGCCCTCAGTATCGGGGGCAGTTGTTACTGTAGAATCTGCCTTTCAAAAGAGATGATAGAGATGCTGATTGAAAGGGACCATTGGATGTCTTGTGCTTGTGCTTCGAGCAAGAATGCCACCATCGCAAGAACAGGTCATCTGGCCAGCTCCTGAAAGCCTCTAAAGGTGAAGACTCCACATCCTCTGAGTAGCCTGTCATAGTGCTGCAATGCCCTCCTAGCAAAAAAGGGTTTCCTGATGTCTAACCTGACTCTCCCAGTGCATAATATGAGTGTTGCCCCATGTTATATGGTCTGCCTCTGCTGAGGAGCATTTGCCATCTGCTGTCAAGTAGTTAGCGGCAGGCTACTATTAGATCACCTTAGCCTCCTCTTCACGAGACTAAACAAGCCTAGCTTTCTGAAATTCAGTGATCTTCTTGAAATTATGTAGGGTTGAAACTTTGTTTTCTTTTAATCCTAATAAAATTGAACAGGTTCATTGAGCACAAGATTTGGAAGGCAAAAGTCGTAAGAACATGTAGTATTAATGGATTCAAAATGAGCCTCCAAAACAAAAAAAAGGTTGCATCCTGCAAGTATGTGTGTGTTCGTGGGTGTACATATGGTCAAATTACGCAACATTTTACGTTTTTTAAAAAAAAAATTACTTGAATATCGTAGATTGTCAGTTGGCTTGTTGCAAAACTATAATCTGTTTCTGTAGAGAAGATATTTAATGTTTTGCTTCAGTCTCAATACTTCAAAATATGCATTTTTGAAAGCATTTTTCTGCCTGGAAGCTTTTTGTGTGTTAGACCATCGCATATGAATATAACCAGTAGGCTTTGGAGAGAAACCAGGTGAAATCACATGTGGAAAGGTTCTTTCATTCAACTGAGTTTAAGAAGGCATGTGAGCAGAAAATAGAATAATCTTCTATTACTCCAGCGAGAAAAAGATGGAGAGTTTATCACTCAAAACATTTAACAGCTTCAGACTGTTTCTTGAGAGTGAGTATTATTTTGCATGAGATAGCGAATTTGTAGCTCACAGAGAAGTAAATTTGTAGACTTGTTGAAAAGAAAGTTTTCAAATTCAATTTCTGATATGCCTAAATGGAAGACTTTTTTCTTTAATGCCTTAACACTTCCTCCTTTAAATAAATCTTAAGATTTTAGATACCAAAATTAAATTTTAAAGAAAACGAAGGAAAAATTGAGAACTTAATGGATAATAAGGGGAGTGGGTCAGTAGTGTAGTCTGTCTGGTGCAGGCTCTTTGTAATGTTACCACAGTTAAAGGAAGTGAGAAAATAATTCTGCAAGATAGCTGTCTGCTTACAATATGGTGAGCGTACTAAGCTTTCAATTTGTGATGCTACCACTTTGAAGTAATATATTAAAACCATGGTTTTCAAAGTTCGGTTCACTTCTCTTCTTCTAATAGCCCCATCTTTGTCACGTATACAAATATTGCCGTTCTTTGATCTGTGTCAAGCATGTGTCTGAGACTTTTGGTTCACTTTTGGTTTCCAGAGAGAATTTCTGAATAGGAGTGAAATTTTCTGAGTGTATCCTCCTAGTTTGAAAACTTGTGATTAATTTTTTGATAATGTTAACTGAATAAATTTAAAAATACTTGTTTGTTTTAGAGGCAATGTCACCTGGCTTTGGTTTGGGATTGGTAGTAAAACTTCACTTGTGTGAATAGAACTTCAGCAACTATTTTAAATGTTAGAAGAGTGTTTTTATGTTTATCTATTTTCATGTTAACTTGTATGTGTTAAATATTACTAAAGAAATGAAACTTAATGAAAGAAGGAAACTGTTTCCTTTGTGTTTTAATAGAGTAAATAGAGAATGTAGCTCTGTGTTATGGAGAGTAAGGCATAACCATGTTACCCATTTTCTGGTATCAACTGTATGTTGACTGTGCTCAGTATTCCTCAGAAATGCAGAATAGAAAAACATTTTCCCCCTGCCCCCAGCAGATGACTTGGTATAAAAATTGCTTTAAAATGGTTACAGACAAAAACAAATTTAAAGCGAAGATTTATAACCTACAAATCGCTGTGTTAATATAGAAAAGATTAAAACATTTATGCTGGTTAGTAGATGTGACTGACATGGAATAGTTGGTTTTTGGATATCAGCTTTGTCAGGTATTGACCTTGGACGTAAAGCCTGTAGAATGTATGTTCCTTGTATTTGATTAAACCAAAGTGAAATTACGAACTAGAATAGTATTACAAAACATGCTTCTCTTTGAGATGTGAATGAAGAACTTCGGATGTGTTTTATTGTCTATGGAGGCCATAAACCAGCAACAGGACACCTAACACAACAAGGCAGAAACCCCAACATATTTGAAAACAATCCTAATTTAGTAAAAGTGGGTTTTTTCTGTATGTTCTGCTTGTAACATATTTGTTTCTGGGGCAAACAGAAGGTCTCATGTGAAATTAACTTCCTGGGGTTTTTGAAAATGGGATCTAATTGAATGTGTTGAAGTAGAATTAATCTTTCATGGTTCTGGTTTACTTTTGATTATGCTTCATGACAGGCAGATGGCTTTTTTAACTTTTGGAAGTTACTTCCTTTCTGATATTGAAAATGATGGACTGCCTGTACGTGTTGATATTTGATATAATAAAAAAAGGTAATGTAGCGGAAACACTTATGTCTGTTGGAATTTGGCTCTGTGCCTGTTTTCCTACTTCTGTCTGTTGCAGGGAGCAAATAGCAACAGAAGCATTGGTAATTCTGTGCATGAGATACCCAGTTCTATTTGCAGTATGTCCCCAGCAGAGTTTAAAAAAAATCTAGGATATTATTTTTCCTGCTTTAGCCTTTTCAAGTCTGATAGATACAAATCAATGTTAGTGTTTAAAGTCTTATCTAAGACTCTAAAATATACACTGAAATTTTATGTTTAGATGAACTATATGTATATGTGTCATAAAGTACCTGTAATGACTGTCGTAAGCAAAAGTAGTCGTCATCTGGAAAAAGTTTACTGCCCTTCATTTCATCTTGATTTTTCCCAATGTATGTCAGGAACATACATTGGGACTTAAGCGATTGTATAAGATTATATATCTCTTAATGTCATTGGTTACCTTTAAAGATATCTTATACCAATATTCTTTTGCAGTTGGTTGTAACTCATTTGTCACAGTGTTAAATTTTAAAAAATCTTTATACTTTCATGTTCTTTCCTTTGAGCTTTCCATAAACATCTTCCTGGCTGTTTCTTCTCTTCAGAAAACTGTCTTGTTGTTCTGCCAATAATAAAAATTAAAAAAAGCCCCTAAACAAAACAAAAAAACCCAAACACAAACTCACTTGGCTTTATATAGCCAAGTGTCATAGTTTGTCAGCTTTGGGACAGATCCTATTATTGTTGCTTTTTTTATAGTCCTGTGTATTGAATTCTTAATGCATGTTTTGGCTCCTACATTTTATGAAACTGGTCAAAAAATTGGAGCTTGAATGAAGGGACTACATAAATTATAGCAATATTTGGGACAGACATGTGCTTAGCAGACACCTTGAGCTTGCTGGTGTAAGTTTGTAGAGATGAGGTGTCTCTGAAGACCTACTGTTTATGATGTGGACTGACTGCAGCCAAAGTAGGCTGCACCTGGAGCTTGTGACTTCTTTAGGCTGTGGGGAGAGCCTGGGAGAAAGGACAAATTCTGAGCTTGCTGGCAATGGTGTTAGAAACTGTTTTGTCAGATCTTGTGGAGTGTTTTGTTATTTATGTTTGCTATTACTCCAACTCCTGCTACAGGTTACAGAAGTCTGTTTTAGGTTTTAGAGGCCACTAAATCTACTTGAAAAAACGCAGATTGCTTCAAGCAGAGAGTTCAATGTTGTATTTAAAGTCCAGCCATGATATCAACTTGTTGCAGGTAAATATGTATGTAATTTTTCCACTTGATAGTTGTTAATTGCAACAAGTAGCCTAGGACATGGCCTTGTCCTGTGCCGCCTAGTAGAGAAAGCAGGAATCTAAAAAATGGAGCTGGAGTTTTCCGCTCAAGTAGCGTAAATGTTGTTCTGCTGCATTAATTCAATTTTTCAGCTTATTGCTCACCTATTGTGTTGCTCGCTCGATTCAGTTGTAACATGGAGCACGTCGGGACCGGGGTTAGCAGCAGCACTGACTGTAAAGTGCGGTTCTGCCTGCTTCGGCGTGGGTTTCCTCCTCCTCCTCCCCCCGAGCTTTTGCTGTCACAAGTGTTTGTGCAGGCGTATAGAGAACCAATTTGGGCAGAAACAGTTTCCTGATCCTTCCTGCAGCATGATTGCACAAATGTGCTTATGTTGGTACAAGGAAGGGGATAGTACAGGGACAGGAATGAATGGCGGGGGCACGAACAGTTAGGAATCCCTTTAGCATTAGTCTTTGACTTATTCTGCTTTAGAGCATATGTGAAACTACTGCCTTGGCTCTTCCTTGCATCCTGAATATGCTCATGCTGTTGGGGAGCAACTGATGGTATTTGAAGCTGTACTGGTAGTATTGGGCAATGTGTGTTGTTCAGGCAAATGTAGAATATTCAGGAACCTTACGGTTTTCTTTTGCATGTGATTTCCCGAGATTTGTCTAGACATGGAAGACTACTACTTTAAACTTGTGTGCAAATCTAACTCTTTGATGGGAAGAGCCATGTGTTTGTAGTACAAATTCTTTTTTTTTTAAAATGGAATCAGTTTGAGCTAATCCTCTCTAACGTTATATAACTTATTCTAAGTTTTGGAGTTGTTTAATTGAATTGGGTTTCCTCTTTTGCCGCTCTGCGTGATTCCAGTGCATGACTCTATGCACAGGCTATGAGAGTTCAGTGTGTGCTCATTGTGTAAGAACGGTCTTCTATTTTAATGACTACTTTAACAGCTATGGAATACATACTGGAGAACCACACCATTTGCTACTATTTTTATGGGCCTGAAAATACATTTATCACAATGGTATCAGCCAAAATATATCTAAGATATATGCAACTATGGTTTATTCTAACACTCTGATAATTGTAAATATCAATATCTGTGTTAAGTTTGAGCAATAGCATGATGATGATATGTTACTTCCAAAGATGTGTGATTATCTCATTTTTTTTACATTCTGAAAACTTTTTTAAATAAAAAAAAGGGCTCTTTAGATCTTATTTGCATCAAATAAGCCAAGGTGAACTGGGACACCATCATTAGATTTGTCACCCCGGTTTATCCCTTCATGAAATTCATAATGAGAAAAATATTTAGCAGCATATTAGTAGGAGCAAAACTGCCAGTTGTGCAATCTGGAGTTGAATGTGAGTGCTAACTGCAGAGCAGTTCATGTAAGCTTCTGGAAGTAGGATAGCCCTTAACTAGCCAGCAATCTGCACTACTAAATCTTCACAGAAGCTAATAGGACTATTTAAAGAAACTGATGTTTATATATCCTTAAAATTATTGGCATGCTGAATGGTGCTGAAAGGAAGTGTTTCATTATGATGTTATTGATTAAATAAAATGAATCTATGCACTCAGTGCCTTAGTATTTCTGAAAGTATAAACACTGCATAGGCTGGCAAATTTAATACTCGAATGCTAGAATCTTAACAGATTGTTTATTTAAAAAAAGAGTGCCCTGATGCTAAGCTTTCTTTATTGTAAGTACAATGTTAATCTTTTTAATTTAAATTTCAGTTGTATAATTCTGATATGTTCTCTTAAAGTATAAATACATCCTGACAACATGTTGTTACAGGAACTCTGAGGGAACTGACGATGCTGCAGATGGTGCTCACAGAGGATTAAATTTGATTCCTTGGTTAGAACAGTTAATAATATACATACTAGATCAGATGGTGTAGAAGACTGAAGTAATTCAGTAATGTCAGCAATGTCATGCTTACATGCCTGATTCATGGATATAGGATATGATTAGGAATCACATGGGAAAACAAATATATCGGAGGAAAAACTGGTGTGATTAAAAGTATAAGTTAGAAGTTATATATAATTTTATATGAAAATAATTAATATGACTTTAATACACTCTATAATTTTAGCATGTTTCAGTTTATTTGTCTGAAAGTGTAAGGATTTAGGTCTTAAAAGATGCTTTTTAGATCTTAAAACCACATCTGTAAAACTTCTTACGCCTTTTACTAAACTTTTTAAAAATTATGTAAAGTGGTAAAATCCTTTTCAAGTGCTTCCCCTCCTCCCCTTCTTTTTCATTCTAAGAAGTTGTGAACTACCTTTTCAGCATGAAAAAAGTTTGTAAACTTTTAAATTACCAGCCATACTATCATGGTGGTTGGATTCTGCAGATCACTGTCTTCCAGAAAGGAATTTAGTGGCTCATGCTCTGCTTAGCTCATGAGCCATATCTGAATAGGAATTGGTACACTGAATATTGACTCTACACTTTCACCAGGAGGCTAACGATCAGGCTTCCAGATTAATGCACAACAGAGGTGCTAACAAGGATGCAATTCTAAGCAAGAAGATGAGGTTTTATCTAGAAAACAGTAACTAGGAAGTTTGCTTCAGAAATCATGTGGACATATTGTCAGGCATTTGAAGGTCACCTGCAAATCCTTTTTGTGATTTCCTGACCAAATTAAGAAAGTGGCTGAAATGCTGTGCTACTGTTTGCTTAAGAGCCGACAAATTTTTGGGCAGATTAAAGTATATGATCGGGGATATACTGCGTCTTTTCCAGCTTCCTGCTGTTAGAAAAGAAGTTAATAATGACTATAACGTGCAAAGAGTACATCATACAAAGGTGTGTTAGTCTTCACTACCAAATCAAGATACATGGATGAAAACTTAGATTTAAACTCCATTAAATATTTCCCTTCTTGGTCTTATTACTAATAAATGTAAGTAAAGTGAGACAGACTTTCCTGTTGCTGAGAGTAGGTATCAGATATCTGGCATCTTTTTTTTTTTTTTAACTGAATGTTCATATGTGTTTGTAGGTTTGTATAGTAAGTATTGTTATAGTACAAGTAAGGTTGGAAAGAGGAAAAAATGGAGAATTTTCAATGGCTTGCGTAAAATGCATCTCCCAGTTTCCTCTCATCCTGCTTTGTTAGGGTTGGCAGGAGTTCCTCTTCTAAATCAGTCTACTTTGACCATTGTATACAATAATTGTCCAACTTCCTCTTCCCTTCAAACTGTGTCATTGCTCAGGGAGGGTGTGGGAAGGAGATGGATCCTTCATCTTGATTTTTGTTTAGTCAGACAGAGCAGTGTTGTTATTCAATAATTAATTTCCTAACAGTCTAAATGTGGTGTTTATACTGATATTTTGTCTTGTCAGAATAATTCTTGACGTGATTAATATATTCAAACCCCTTTTTGTAACTTCCTTTTTAAATGAGCATTGCTGATTTGGGATAGTTGCTTTTAATGCTGTTAAATTAAAACAAAATTAGATTTGGCATAAAATTTAATTCTCTATAGAATTCCTTTCATATCTTTTCCTTTGAGTAAACATTTTTATTGCTATGAAGCTCTTAAATAGTTTTCTAAGATAGTGTATGATGATTTGAATGTCTTAACAGATGATCAGAAAGTTAAGTGTTTGTTGTTCTGCAGTTTGTTTCGAAGCTTTTTGTCTAGGAAAGATGAGAAAAGCTTTAATCAAATCTGTCTTAACCCTTGGTTTTGCTAATGGCATTCTTTGACTGGATTTCTGCTTTAAATAGCGAACTGTGATTTCAGTTTTGGTTTTCCTGTATAAAAAATGAAATTTCAAGTTCAGAATTAGACAGCTTTTTTGTGGGTGTGGAGAAAGCAGAGATGAGCTAATAGTGATTTAAGGAAAAATGAAAGCCTTTCTTGCCTCATCAAGTGTCAGGTTTCCATGTGGGGGGGGAAAATAATCGATTTGCATATGTTAAAAGATACTGAAATAGCAGACTAAATGGACACTTCTTAATAGTGACAAAACCACGTTTGGATCTCTCATGCAAAGATCGCTTGTATACATATTGAAGTGGTAATGATTTATTTTAAGGTTGTTTGAAATGTTTAGTGGATTTTAAAAGAATTATGGCAGCTTTCATGGAGCTGAACTGCAAATAGTTGTGTGGTTTTGGTTTGTGTGTTTTTTTTATTTTTAAACTGAAGTGTTGCCAGTCACTAAGCATTACACATGTATTCAGAAACAAGTGCTTCAGATACCAGACTTTGCAGTCCAGAGTTTCATCTATGAGTCTCATCTGCTGTTATTGCACGAGTTAAAACACAATTTCAGAAATTACCTGAATTTGTAATATGGAGTAGTGGAAAAGCCTAATGTTCAACTTTACTTTTTAAAATTCTTTGGAGACAACAATGTCCTGA